>NW_015150556.1:397137-434651 GCF_000732505.1 Cyprinodon variegatus | reverse complement strand
TGCTGAGGATTATTTTTGTTTATTTACACCGGTTTGGCTAGCGTCATTGTTATGTGTGCAAAGCATAGCCAAGTAAGGAAAACTTAATTTTAATTTTGTAAGTTTTTTATCAAGCTTGCTAAATACTGTGCACAGCAAACAACCTCAAAATGTTGTTCTTATTGTTTATTGTATTTATTTATTTATTGTATTTTAATTATTAATCAAAATATTTCTGTTGAAATGTTATCCTTGTGGTATCGAAAATGGTATTGAGTATCGAATATTTTCCTTAGTATCGGTATCGAGTTGAAAAGTTTAGTATCGTGACAACCCTAGTTGTGTGTGTAATTGTATTTATTTATGTATTTATTTATTTGTTCATGTAGATCCCTTCAACATAGAGCAATAAAAAAGGAAGATTCGGCTATAATCGGCATAGGATCAAATAATAATTGATGTGGCGCATAATTTATCAATAATCAATTAAAAATACATCAAATAAGCCTGAAACTCTATGGCATCCCTATCTTTGCTTGACTGTGTTATATTAAGAACAATAAAGCACAGATTCATCCTGATCTGTCAGTGGCTAGGAATTTGGGTGCTAGTGCGATGGGATATTTTCAGCTGGCATCTAAATGGGAACCCATACAGTCAAATGAGTGTTGTTTTAAGGCAGTAGTCTAGTTGTAAAAAAAAAAAAAAGGGGAGGAAGCATACATAGCCTAATTAATATAGTCTATTAACCTAAAGCAATATGCATGGTACAGTTGTTACATGTCAGGTATGCCGGTCAATGACCTTGACCAAGGCACCTTTGAGTAAAACTGCAGTCAGTCCCTGGACTGGCATGGCTATCACTGCCCCTACATAGCTAGGGACTAATTTCCCACTGGGATCAGCTTCATAGTCATGGTAGGCTACTTCTTTGATTTGATTTATTTTTTTCAGGCTAGCCGTAAGCCCACAGCCCGCCAAATGTTGAAAGGGCAATATTATTCCCATTGCTGTTAATATATAGTAGAAATGTGACACATTCAGTAATAAAATGTCAAAGGGGATGGTATGGAGGGATGTAATTTAAGATCATTAAGATTTTTTTAAGAAGGGCGATAACATCCCCCCTCAACTCGACTGTTTAAAGGTCATTGTGATGGATTCTTCTACCTCCACCACAAAGTGTTTGTATAGTTTTGTAATTCATATTTAGTTCCAGATTTAGTTTATTCCATCTATATTTTCTAATGGGTGCACACTTTAGTTAATATGTCTGAATGGTTTCACACTTGTTATTATCTTTGAGGTTCTACAAATGCAGCTCAGTTGGAGTTGGAGCCAGGAACAAACCACTGTCCCAAAGAACTGAGGGGGGGATTTTGTTTAAGTTGACCTTAATTATTTTGTCACCTAAATATTCACTTTTTATTTGTGCTAAGTTAAAGAGTTGCTTTATTTGTTTGATATGTTTTAGTTTTGTATGGATATTTTTTTATTTATTGATTTTCTGTTATATTGTGCCTCCATCATGTGACAAGTTTAGATTATTCCACCCCTATTTACGTAAAGCAGCCTGGGTTTTTTTTTTTTTTTTTTCCAATAGGTCCGTTTTTGGTTTGAGTTAGTTAGTGCTCAGTTTAGTTGGGCCCAAATCCATGTTGTTTATTATTTAAGCTATTTTGTATTGCCTTTGAGCCCATGTTAATTATCTTTGACATTATGAAATTTTTATTCCCACTTTTGAACACCTTGTCCTTATTTAAGTTTGGTCCCTCACAGTCATAGACTAACAGCGTATTATTGTACAAGCATTTAATGACCGCAGTGTACACGTGCAAGTAACCATTGCACATATACGTGACAATGCGTGCTTGCAACGCATCATAAGAAAGGGAAAAAAAACTTCAACTTGACACTAAAACCAGTTGGTGAGGGTTTTTTTGACGGATCATAAATAAAGAAAAGTTTTAAACACAGTGGACTCTGCAGCCACTTTCAACATAGAGGAAAACATTTTAGCTGTGTCTGACTTTTTCATATTATATGATTTCAGTCAATTCCAGTTAAAGCTCCTGACTCTTAATCCTGTCTGTTGTTGTGATATTAATGTGATATTAATGTCACTCTTTTTTTAATAATCAATCGCATTTCTGAGGGACAAGCGACCTGAGAGCACGAGTCGCAAATGATGCTGTAGCATCCTGTGAGTTGGGAGTTCAGAACAGTGAGATGACAGCCATCTGTCGCTGTTCCTTGTCACTCCCAGTTTTTCTAGACTGACTGTGTTTGATGTTTTCTCTTATTTTTTTCTCCAAGTGCATGTGAAAAGGTTTTTCTTTCTTTTAAAGTCCCCAAGCCCAGAGAACACTTAAGACAATGCTTCTGATTTGCAACAGTCATGCATCTCTAATTACCACTTTTATTATGTGGTAATATTTTAGCTATAATGCCAAAATTCACTAAAGTCTTAAAGTAAAGTGTTTAAAAAAGTTAAAGAAAATCACAGTTTATGCAGCTTTATCTTATAAAGATCTTTTTGAGTTAGGACTCATAATCCCTTCCATGTATTGGTGGGCTTAAAACTGGACTGTTCATTAGCAACCTTAGTCAATGGCCACTGGAAACAGGCAAAGGAATTAGGAAAAATATAAATTTTATAGTAGAGTTATCATAAGTAACAACCTCACAAAATTCTACAAGAAATCCAGCAAGTCACAAGATAAGGATCAGATAAGATGTAACAACATGTGGGATAACAGTCCAGTCCACAATAACACCACCAAACAGTTCACAAGGCTCCAAAAGTCTATTACTGTGATACCATTACAAGAGTTCTCCAAAAATCCAAGATATTTTTTCTATTGGGTTGACTAGTCATTAGTAGTTTGGAGTTAAATAGAGGCCAACTCACTATGAGTAACTGTTTGTGCCAGAGAAATGCATAATAAAGATCTTCTTGACTTGACTATGAGTTGCATCACAGTGCATACAGACTGCAACATGTAAATGTTAATGCAACTGTAATTGTATGTATTCCATAATAAAAAAGCAATGCTCATAGTTTTAGTGGATATAGAAAAACTCTGTAAGGTCGGTAAGCCAATAGATAACAATCATCTAAACCACACCAATGTCAAAAGTAACCTTGTAAAAATTCGATTACATCATTTAAGTTGCATCACATTCCTTATTTTTACAAGATTTAAGAAATGTATCTTACCTGACGTGTTCTGAATCTCTATGCTTTCTGTCTCAAACTTCGCTTCAGTAACCACTGTAGGGGTGGATGAGACTATGCTGGTTACACCAGATGCTGTAGGAGATGAGTAAGACATCTCTGTCCCAATGTTTGCTTTTGTACCATCCTCTGGCAGACTTTCTCCAAAATATTCTGTTTTCCGAGTGCTTGACTCACTGAGGATGCGTTTGGTTGTTGACCATGTCACATCTTCAGCTGATGTTTGAACACCGACAGACACAGTAGTACCAGATATAGCAAGAGGGTCTCCGTCCTGTGCTTTTGGAGTAGTTTGTGTTTGAATGTTAAAGGTCTCCGTTGTTTCTGTGGTGATTATGTCTTTTTCTGGCACAGTGTTACAATTAAAGCCAGTGTCATCTGTAGTAGGGGTTGCTGTTTCCATGGGATTTGAAGTAGGAGCAACAATGATGGGGTTTGGAATGGGTATGGAAAACTTTTGAAATGGAAGGAGAGGGGGACCAGCCTCAAGAAGAGGATCAGTCATAATCCCATCGTAGTCTAGGACTGGAGTTGTTGATTGAAAACCAGACTCATCAACTGATGCTGTTCCATCAGGGAAACTAAACAACTCCTTACTGGGCAGTTCTGTTGATTCTGTGGGGTTGTCCAGGATATCAGATGATATATCTGCAATAACCCTGTGGGTAACAACAGTTTTCTCTGTTCTCCCTTCTGCAAACCTGGCTTCTGTACTTAAAGAGTCGTCTGGCAGAAGTACATCAGGTCGGATTGTGCTGATCTCAATCACAGAGTGAGCACTTGGATCGTCAATGGATTCAGTAGAATCAGTGGTGGATATAGTAAGTACAGTTTCATTGGTTAGTAGCCCTCTGTCATACGTGCTTAGCTCTGTCATATCATCAATCTCATCGGGATCCTCTCCGATTGTTGGTGCAACTGTTGTGATTAACTGAACATCTTCGTCTGGAGAAGCAGGCTGGGTAGGAACCATACTTGCAGAGAACATTGACGTAGTATCTGTAAAAATATTAGAATCTGGAGACTCATCAGCCTCTGTTGCTGTGCCAGAGGATATGGTGGTAACAGTGGTGGACCTGGTGGTGGCCGTTGTGACTTCGTGTATTGACATATCCACGAGGACTGTCTCGTTGAAAAAGTCTCTTCCTCCTAGACAACAGCACATACAAAAAATATTAGTCAGTTGGGAAAAACCAATAAAAATATATTGTTGCAGAGACAATGTATAAATGGATTTAATGCTCATATAATAGTAGTTGATTCGCAGAATTTTATATTCTCTGGAAGAAATAATGATGGGATTAAAATTTCTAAGAATATGATCTGCATATAGCAAGGCATATTTCTAGCCGCAACCCATAAATTAATATGATCATAATTGTAAATGTGTAAAACTATTCTATTAGTTATTAACAATTATTTTCTAAGAGTTCTGTAGGAAGATTAAGCTCACAATTTCCCTTTACTGCCTTTTTGCTTTTGGAGACATAACAGTGTTGTAAATAACAGTGAAAATTAACATGAGGTTTCACAACTTCAAATCATTCTTAGAAACTTTTGAGAGAGTTCCTCTCTCAACGCTCACTGCTGTTTACATCCGTTTATAAGCAGAGTCCACCAAACCTCCTTAAGATGCAGAGCTAATAGCTACTACACGTTTTTACTCTTTAATCAGTTTAATTATCTTCTCTCATACACGAGTAGAATATTTGTGACAAAATTGTTTTTTTCCTTTTTTTATATGTGCACATATGTGTAAGTTTCTACAAACACTTCTTGATCTAAAACAGCCTCAGTAATTCTGACAGGGTAATTATGATGTTAATATGGTGAATTATTCTTTTATGACTACTTTCTTTAGGTTCAGCTGAGTGAAGGGTCATAAAAGCCCTGCCTGGTAAGTTTATGATAAGTATTTCAATAATAAGCTATTTCAATAATGCATTTTATCCATCTCCATCCATGCTCTTCTGTACTTCAGGACCCTTGCATTTACTTAATACAAAGCAGTCCAAAGTCCTTAGTGGCAAAGACAGATTGCATAAAAGCAGCTGTTGAACATTACGTGTTAGGCCTTTGCTCATGAAACTACAGTGTATGTGACGTTAGTAGTAGAGAAACTTTTTCCATTACAAGAAAATGAGGGTCTTTTCTTAGAAGTACTGCATTATATCACCAACACATTCAAACTGTTGCTATTAAAGAGGCCGATCTTGCTTTCAAGCAAGTCCAAAGACTAATCAGTGAGCAATTACCACCCTTTTCCCACTGCATCATGCTACCTTGCCTATGTATTTGTATGTAGTTTAAGTGACGTTGGTTTAGATAATGTTTTTTTTCCTTGAAATGATATTGCAGGCTTTAAAGAAAGAAAGAACAGAGTCCCTCCAAACAGGGGTACTTAAAGAGCACTTACACTAAGGTGTAAATACAACTCGGCTGAGAGAGCTGACATGAAATACACAGAGCAGGAGGTGAATGTGGCATGTTTGCATGCCCTCTGAACTCCATTGGTACTTATCACTGCAAGAGTCAGCATGGCCCAAGGGGCAGAAAATGACCAGGTGGTGGTCAGCTTATCTGTCCAGCCTCTATTTGTAAAGATGGAAAGGCCATGTCAGAGGTCACCAAGGATGACTGAATTTAGAAGTCCAGCGGTAGCTTTTGTCCATTATCCAGACGTCTGCTCAGATAAGTCCAAGTGAGAATGACAGAAGTAAAACTGACATCGGAAATAAGAGATGAAAGATGCAAGGGGTGGGCGGGCTAGATAGCGTTTTCTAAAAAACGCCCTATTAGGCCCTATTACACTCTCTTTAAGCAACCTCTAATGTCTGTTATTGGGTGTGCCCCTGGGAATACGGACAGAATCACAGATAAAAGATTTTTAAAAACTCGGCCGACATTTTAGGATACATTTAGTTTTTAATGACCCAACATTTCAACCAAAACATATTAATTAATTTAGATTGTTGGGTTTCATTTACATTTTCTGGCTGTAATTACAGCTATATAACTGTAACACATATATTATTGACACATTTTTTATTCACTTTTCAAAGGAAAAATAATGATACATTAAAATATCTTTAACTAATGAAGCACAATAACAAACACTTGGGGAATACAACTTGTCATTATTTGTAATTACACTAGCACTACTGCACTAATGTGTACAATTAACAATAAATATTATCATAGAAATATAAAGATATTACATTTATGTAATTATTAAAATAGTCATTTAATTTTAGACAGAAAAGAAAACTGTTAGAAAAATATATAAAATGCATTTTTAGCATAGTTTCAGATGTAAGAAAATGATGGTGTACGCATAGTGAAAAACAAAGCGTCGGAAGTGAATGGAAAAAGGACTTTCGGATACATTGTTTTGTAGTCATCGAACATTTTAGGTCTGAATTTCAGTCCTGACTCTTAATATTACTTTTTAATATTTTCCAGGCATATCTTCGTCAATTCTAATATCCCATACTTTCTCATAGACAACCATTAAGGGCCTAACTTTAGTAGTTAGTTCAAAAACCGATAAACATATGTTTTTTCTCAGTTAGCTATGTGTGGAATTAGCTCGTAGGATTAAAAAAAGAACGAGCTTGCAAGAAAAAAGCAAATAGATTAGAACTGAATATATCACTGAGATCATTTTCCTTTTCTTTTTTTTTCTTTTTTTTTACAATTCCCAGTAGAAGATTAGTGTTACAATCTATTGTTCTTTCATAAAGGCATGGCCTACACTTCAAGTTAGAATAAAAAAAAAAAATCATGTGAAATTGTTCTTTACCTTTATAACAGTAAGCTCCAAACTTCGTTGTGGGGTCTGGAAAGCCAGTCTGGTTTCTGAACCGATATTTTGTTCTGACACCCATCAGGCCGCCACCACATACACTTTTGGGCTCTACAACAGGGTGCCGTACGCTCCCGTCAGAGAGCCAGCCATAGGCACATTTATCCAGACCCTTTCTCCAAGCAGCATGGAGCTGGCCAGGGGATGCCAGGACAGCCTTGTGTTTTTTGCACTCTTCAATGGCCTCTGAATATGTTAGGTCACTGATCGCAGGGGGATAAAATACTTGACCTAAATATGAAAGAAAGGCAAAGAAAGTTACGATTATAAAATAAGAAAAGCAAGTAACATTTTAATCAACATAAAGGCTTTTAAATGGTAATTAAAAACAACTATTTGTTTTGGTGATGATTGGTCCTTGTGTTTTTCTTTTCAAATAACTCTCCTCTATCCAGTGGATTGACAGAGAGCATATATATATATATATATATATATATATATATATATATATATATATATATATATAGTAAAAATTTCCATTTGTCTCTAAAAATATATTTCAAATGTGAAAATGGACCTGCAATTGACACCGGATGACTGCAACCTCTCAAGTAATCCACACATGCAAAATTATTAAATCAAATAAATGTGCAAATTAAATAATAAGTCAATTAACAAAACAAATATGTGTTAAGTGCATGACTAAATTAGACTTCCAAAAGTAAAAGACACTAAATATCAACTTTTATATGTCAGTACTTAAAACATTGCCCTGCTTTCTTATAGGGTCAATCATAATTGGCTAGTCTTGTCCTATCTTATGTCCATAAATAGGTTTTATACACACTAGCAAGCTAGTGCACAAGAAGCAGCTAATGAGGTACAAATTAAGAGCTCTCTTAAGACCTTCTCTACCTTGTTACTCAATTATTTTGATGAATGTATAAATTCTGAATGTTTAGGTTATAAAACCACAGGACGCTTAGTACCAAAATAGAAATGACTTCACTTTACCATAAACCAGCCATGGCTAAGTGCTCAAAGTAAGGTTTTTGTTAAGGCTGGTTCACACGGAAAGCCCGATCTTCCCGTTCCGAGAGCCCCCAGTATTTAGAGCTTCTCGGGGCAGATATTTGGGGGAGATAATTCTGAATTGTCTCATCTCTTCAGAGTGATCGGGTCAGCGCGGTAGAATATTGGAACACCTCCATTTGCAAATGGGGAAATCCAACATGTTGGATTGTCCTGGCATGATATGCTGTGTTGTTTGGGGTCTGCAAGAAGCCAAGCAGATTCTGGGGATTGAAATTCTAAACTTTTACAGCTCTACGCTGTGAGTCAAGAAATCAGAGAAGATTATCTGAGTCCTGGCCGGGAAACACTGTATCCAAACCATGATATCTCCTCCTCCATAAAGTAATCAAAATTAGCATAAATGTATATAAAGGGGTTATACTCCACAAGGTTTACATGCAAGCGCAGGAGAACGTTTCTGTTTGTTTTTTCACATACAAGGAAAAGTGTATGTAAAATATATTTACTTTGTCACTTTATGTAGTGACTTTTCAGATCCCTCTAGTAACATTTTTTTCCAAAAAAAATTGGACTTGTGACAGACCTAGGGACTTTTTCCTGTGTTGATTATAAAGAAAGCAAACAATGGTACTAATCTCGCTGTATTTAATTTCTTCAGTGAGCAATGACTGACTGAGCCCCTCCATTACCCCGAAAACACTGACAGTGAGTCAGATGCAGCAGCTGCAGCCCGTGCATGCAGTCAGAGAGAGAAGTGTTTCTCTCCTTTGTTTTCACATTAAAAATGAGTCACAAATGGACATGGCTTCAGTGATTCCCCTTCCTGAATTAAAAATGTAAATATTATATTTCTCATATTTTTTTTCTCGGAAACTGAATCCTGAGTAAAATCTGTTTGTGTGGTTTGCTTTACTTGCCATCTGACCACACACTGCAAGACAATCAATTTTATGCCTTTTTATTTGTACGTGTTGTGTCTCTCTGGCTTTGAAAATTTGTCAACTATTTTTAAAATTCTGCTGCGTAAACAGTATTAAGTGGAGTTCAAAAATCCTTAAAAGATGTTTTTGAAACTCAAATACAGAAAATCTGAATTTAACAAGCATATTTTTTCATCTTAAAAAAAATCTTATTCCACCCATTTGTAAGGAGGTTCTAATGATCATAATTCACTGCAAGAGATTCCCTGCTAAAAGTACGCATGCTGAGGCCCAATTAAAGATTATTGCTAAACAGTTGGACAAGGCATTTAGTCAAATAAAACTAAAATTTACCACTCATGGGAAACAGCATGCTTGAAAAGAGAAAGTGCTTCACAAACCATTACTGATACCATAACAAGAGCTGGGATGGGGGGCTGTCTTTTATTAAATAGAACTGACAAATTACTGAATGATAGACAAAAGAATAAATGTACCAGCAAATTTTTGATAAAAATCTTCTAAGGTACAATAGGTACTAAAAAGGTTTCGATAAGGCTATTCAATATTGTTTTCTTATAGAGAATCACGGGTTTTACTGACATCTGGTGTAAATATACTGGCAATAGCTAAATTATAAATATATTTCCTGGGATAAACAATGCATTCAGCTTTTATTTTCCTGAAATGTAATCTCAGCTAGGGCTGGGCGATAATTCAATAACGATATATATCGATCGATAGACGTCCATTTATTTGTTATATTAATTTTGGTCACTTTAGTTTATTCTTTGTCAGTATTTAATAACAAAACTCAGGTCTCTTAAGTTATTTTTCTTTAAAACAATTCTGTTATGGTTAAAAAAGTTGCTTAAATAAAGATTCAATCGGAAGTCTGTGTTTGTGTTCTTTATTAAAATTAAATCATTTAGCAATATCATAAAATGTCCAGGCAGAGCTGCACATAAAATATGGTTTCAAATCTTTTCAATAATTATCAATATCGATCAATATGCATTTTCTTTTATCGATAAGCTTTTTTTCTATATCACCCAGCCCTAATCTCAGCCTTTATTTGCTATCTAAAAGAGAATTGAATTCTTTAATTTATGACCAATTTGGGGTGTCAGACACAGAAACCACAACCTCTGGACATACTGTATGGGTCTGGGCCAGCACTCAATGATATAGTGCAAATGAAAACAGGGGTGTGGGACTGATTCCTGCATGTAGCCGTAGCACTAGCATTTGGTAGCTTAAATGGCATGAATAATTTTTCATTACTTTGTTTGTTTAACATCTGTTTGCTAATATCACAAACTCTAAACATTGCCCTGAACAAATTCCAGATAAGGAGCAACTGCTGAGAGGTGACTGGAGTTTCAAATGTGACAACAGGGACATTTATCATCATAAAATACTGTAGTGCAGTTGATTCCAATAACAGTAACAGACTGAATTGGTTAATGAATAGATAGGAAAAAAAAAAGACTGAGCAGTGCCAAGGACAGTTAAAAATCTAATTATCACATTTTTGCTGGGGACTTTTCAAAAACCACTAAAGCAATTCTTTCAAGTCCAATTATTAGAAGCTTCTCTGCAATCCCCTTTATCCTTTAATAAAAAGTGAGGCCAGTTTGTCCAACAAAATATGCATTGAAAAATAAGTATTCCTGTGAAAAATTAAGTTTATTACTGTGGTGGTGTTATAAGCTTTTTAAGTTGAAGCATCTAAAACCTCACTATCTCAAATCTACACCAGACTGCTTACCATCAAGTTTGTCGACGTAACAATATACATCATAGCTCTCCGAAGGGTTTCTTATTCCATAAGTCCTAACACCAGGTTTCATATCAAGGTTTCCACGGCAGCCTTCTCTTGGTCTTGCAATCGGGTATCTGTGCAAAATAGAATCATTATTCGAGATTATCATTGTGCCCAGATATTTTAGAATTACTGTATATGATCATATGTACAACATATAAATAAATAGTGGCATGGGTGAAAGAGCTGACCTTACTGTCTGGTCAGAGAGCCATCCAGCATCGCACTGGTCAAATCCATCTGCATAAGCTGCTTTCAGCTGAGCATAGGTAGCTATGGTTGCTCCAATATCTTTGCAAGTTTGGACAGCTTTCATGTAATTCAAGGCGTACCGACTCCTTGCCCGATAGTGGAAAACAACACCTGGCAATAAAGAATTAAGAAAAAGAAACAACTCTTCAAAAAACAGGGATAACCAAACATTGCATACACAGTTGCAAATAATCATCTGCAATTCATTAGCATAAATCTGGGGTGGGTAAATTTTGGCAAGTATTTTATAAAAGACTCTCTAAGGGTAAAATAAATGAGCCTTTCAGAATCTTTGGAAATGAGGAGGTTTGCAATAAGCTGAGAGGATATGTGAAATACTCACATTGTTTACCACAAATGAACAACATAACTACATGTGATGCCATGGCCCTGAAATCCCCATATTTGTGGACAGTAAACACGCGCCTCAGATTTGATTGATAGCCTCAATTAAAATTGCAGATTGTTGGAAAAGAGGTCAGGCAGACTGTAAACCAAAACTATCCCAGTTTCCCCCCACCCATGCCTTCAACAAAAGTCATAAAGTATTGCCACCATTACTTACAAAACCATATATATGAAAATAGTTAAACTAGGTGAAGATTAGTGATGCTGTGTCTGACACTAAAACATTAGTTTTTTATTATGGTAATATATGCTGTTTGACAATGCCGTCAATGCTCCGGTTTAAAGAAACGGGCAGCATTTGAGATGACAAGAAAGCATGAAGTGATGTTAACCAAAGCTTGTATATAGCTGTATGAAGACACCAATATATAATCTCTGCTTTAAACATGCTTTAAAATAGGAGAAACATATAGAAATACACTGCAGTGTAGAACCAAAAATTTATTTGATACCAAATTCCTCAAAAATTAACTTAATTGTTTTTATTTACGTCTGATAGCTGTAGTCAAAATGTGTATTGTGCCTCCTGCTGACAGCTTTTCACACAGGCTGTTTTGCCCATTCTTCTCAATTTATATATTTTTTTTAAGGTTTGTCAGGTTCAATGAAAAGCAGATATAGCCAATCATTAATAAAAATCATAATTAGACTTTGTTCCGGAGTTTAATTCAGCCATTTAAACAAATAAGTCTATATGATCAAATCCATTCTATTTCAGTTTCAGCAGCGTGTTTTGTGTTGGTGTCCGTTGGAAGGTCTAACAGAGTTCCTTCCAGGATAGCCCTGTGATTACCGTAATTCCATTAATGTTTCCCATCAACTTTGATTTTCCCTGATAAAAAAAAAGAATGAAACTCCCCACAGCAAGATGCTGCCATGTTCCCCAAAGAGTTTTAAGAATTATGTGCAGGGATAACTTTCATCCATACTTAGTGTAACACATGTGATCCAAATAGTTAAGTTTCCTGTAATCTGATAAGTGCACGCTCTACCTCACATGGTAGAACATTGGTAGAACAGAAGCATGGCTTCTGGCAAATAGCAAACAAGTTCTCTTGAGTTTTTTTTTTTTTTCTTTTATTGCATGTACCCAATGGATAAATTTGTGGGGAGAGTGGCTACTATTTGTTCTGTCATAACATTTTTCCACCTGAGTTGTGGAATACTACAGCTCACTTAATTTATACCATTGGCCTTGGCTGGTTCTCCAATCAATTTTCCCCTTGTCTGCCCTATCAAAAGCAGTGGAAAGACATGTCTTGAGAAGCATTTATTTTCCATGATAGAAAGGAGATAAAGCTTTTCTTTGTGAAATGTTTGAAGGTTGGGATGTACTTCTATAATCCTACCAAAGAAATCTGGACAGCGTTCTGTCTGACCTATATACTCCATTTGTTCCTTAATCTTTATGAAGCTGTTTGCTCTCAATCTTTTTAAATAAAGCACAGATGCCTTCACGGAACGATGAGATCACTGAGTAAGAATAACTAGAATAGATTAATTTATTAGGGGACTTTAAGGATGATTTCACTGCATGATATTCCTAATTTCACTGTTTTCATCTTATTCTAGATTGATATAAAGAGGGAACTAGAAATAACTTACCACTGACATCAAGGTTAACGGTGTCATGGATGTCTTCAATGCCATATATGACCTCACAGCTGTAATTGCCGGCATCACTAGCCCGCAACTTGGCAATCGTTAAGGAGGCGTCGCCGATATCCTCCGGGTGGCTGGGCACAGACACACGACTCCTGTAGAGTGGGTTTATCTTGATGGTCCCATTTAAGAACACCAGCACTGTAGACTTATCCTGTCCGATTATTTTGGTCCATTTAATCCGTAAGTAATCTTTGCTATAATTGGTAACATTTGTACCGACGAATGGGGCAGATGTTGGGATAGAGGAGAAGGAGCAAGGAAGACTTATTTTTCCTGAGAGGGACCCAGAGACTGGTTGGATACTTGTTAAAGTGCTGGATGCTGAAAGCCAAAAAAAACGTCAAATGAGTTAAATGTAGTTCTTACTTAAATTTGACTTTCCAACCCTGGTACATTCAGTGTTTACTCTTTGTCCAGCATATACAAGAAGATATAATATAGTGTATGACTTCTTAACATTGAAAGGGTGTGACCACTACACCCAACCTAAAAATGAAAAAAAAAAAAAAAACATGCCTCATGTTTTAAAAGTGACTCTTGGAAAGTTAAACCTCATCTTTAAAATAAAGGTTGTTGGAAAAAAATTCCCTACTGAGTGCAGGCTATGTACAATGCATTTGTATGGAGTTAGAAAAATGGGTTAAAACAGAAAGTCATAACTGAATAACTTAATGTTACCCGTCTTCCTTGTTTTCTGCATCTAATGTTACTTCTTACACTTCTCTTCACTACACTAAAACCTAAAGTAGGATTATATATACATTATTTTTAAAAAGACAGATACTTATACATTTTTACAGTGAAGTTACTTCAGTAAACATTAATGGTAAAGCATTAATGGAGATAAATTGAGTCTGATGTTGACAGACAGCCAGAGAGAAGCAAAGACTAAGTTGGACTTCTTCACTTTCTAAAAACTAAAATCTCAAAAACTCATTCTGGTTCATTCAACTATGTTCTGTGAAAGAATTGCCACTGGGTGATTATTTACATAAAAGACTGTAATAATTTGCACAGGAAGTAGTAGTAGTTGGAGGCTGTGCAGCATCAATGATATTTCTGGTACTGAGAACAGAAAAAGCTTAACAGTCAGATTAACAGTCAGAAATCAGTCAGACAAACACTAATATTATATAGAGATAACATAACAAAAATGCCATACTATCTGGCTGCTTGTATTATTGTATTTGTGATTTTCATATTTTTCTTACACATGTACAATTTTCTAAAAAAATTAAAAAAATGTTGGTCTGCTCATGTCTGGGGTGAATAATCCTTGATATACCCGCTCATTGCAAACTTATAGATCAGGCTTCTTCAATTCTGGTGCCCTGCACATTTCTTGTCTCTGCTTCTACAACTGAATGAAACTGCTGAATTACCTTCTCACCAAGTTCTCCAGAATACTGCAAATGATCTGATTATTTGACTCGGGTGTGTTGAAAAGAGACACTTCTAAAAGGTGCAGGATGTCAGCCCTATATGCTTTAGCACTAATTGCCATATCTTCACATAAGAGTTATATTTAAAATAGTTATATGCACTTTAAATGAAGGTTCATTTGACCTGATTTTTTAGTTTTGCTTATAATCAAGCATTGACTTTCACTTCAAATGTTTTACGTGTTCCATATTCAGTATATGTCTGAAGCAGGAAGATCGGTTGTGGCCCTTCTCTTTTACCTATTTTGCAGAAATGTATATTCATTGGTTTGCTACTATATAGCCAACTGATGCAAATTCGATGATGTTCTAAATATAGATAAAATAGCCTTTACACAGACTACAGACAGTTAAGATACTGGAATTGTTTTATGATATGATACCAAGAGGGTTCTTCCCTGCACTTTGGCCCAGAATTTATCAAGGTCTCTTTGGGGCAGTAGGCAAGGACCTTGAAAATTTAAAATCCCTATAACCTTTCGACCCAAAGCTTTTATGTGTAAAAATAGATCAGTTTATGCAGCTGTTTTAAGAACTCCTTCTTTTTGTATTTTCTATTTCCCTGATTATGATATTTAGAATAACTGAGCTAGTTGCTAGACTATTTTCGGGCAGGCAGAGATGGGAAGTAACGAAGTACAAATACTTCGTTACTGTACTCAAGTAGATTTTTCTGATAATTTTACTTTACTTTACTACTTATTTTTATGGCAACTTTTTACTTCTACTCCTTACATTTTTACACAAATATCTGTACTTTCTACTCCTTACATTTTAAAAAATTGTCTCGTTACTTTAGTTTTGAATCATTTCAATGGAGTTATCGTTATTATTTTTCACGTCATCAATACCAAATTCAATCTAATTGGATGGGAATCTACGTTGCATTTGACGCACCACTACAAGATGAATCGACAGATTCGGCGGTATTCATTGGCGGCAAATCATTGCAGCTTGGTGGCGGTGGCGTTAGCATAGTAGCATGGACGACGAGATGATTGAAAATGAACACAACGGAGATCTAGTCCTATTGGCAGACATCCATTTAAAATGTAGGCAACGGCATGAAAAAAGTGGTTTCTACTTTTACTTTTATACTTTAAGTAAATTTACAAGCCTGTACTTTGTTACTTTTACTTGAGTAAAGAAGTTTAATCAGTACTTTCACTTTTACCAGAGTATTTTTTAACACAAGTATCTGTACTTTTACTCAAGTACGGAAAGTGAGTACTTTTGCCATCTCTGCGGGCAGGAATACATATGTTTAAGTTGATGTAGACATTTCTACAAAAAAAAAACTAAACTTTTCAGAAACACTACAAAGCTTTTCAGAAAACCAAAATAGATGGTCAGGCACAAAAAAAAAACAGCAAGTTAGTTGTGCCACTCAGCTATCCCATCCTTCCTTCAATCCATCCATCCATTCATCCATCCATCCCTTCCCCATCCACTCATCAACCATCCATCCATCCATCCATTCATCTGTTCATCCTTCCAACCCATCTCATCCATCCATCCCATCTATCCATACATCCATCTATCCATCTATCCAACCATCCCTTCATCCCATCCATCCATCATCCCTCCATCCATCCCATCAATCCTTCCATCACATCCATCCTTCCATCCCATTCATTAATCTAATCCATCAATTCATCCATCCATCAATCCAATCCAGCCATCCTTTCATTCTATCATCCATCCGTCCATCAATCCCATCCCATCCATTCTTCCATCCCAACCCCCATCCACTCATCATCCATCACCCATCTATCCATCTGTCCATCAATCCCTTCCTATCAGTCCATCCCATCCATCCATATGTCCATTTCTCTATCCCATCCAGCCATCCATTCATCCATCCCATCCATCCCTCCATCCCATTCATCCAACCATCCCATCCAACCCATCATCAATCCAACCCATCCCATCCGTCCATCCTTCTGTCCAACCCATCCCATCCACCCATCCATTCATCCAACCCAACCCATCCGTCCATCCATTTTTCCAACCCATCCCATCCACCCATCCATCCATCCAACTCATCCCATCCCATCCATTCATCCATCTATCCAACCATCCCTCCATCCCATCCATTCCTCCATCCCAACCATCCATCCCATCAATTCCTCCATCCATCCATCCCATCCCCATCCACTCATTATCCATCCACCCATCTATCTATCCATCCGTCCATCAATCCCATCCCATCCATCCATCAATCTATCCCATCCATCCATCCATACATATATACATATATATCCATCTCATACATCCATCAATCCATCTGTCCAACCATCCAACCAACCCATCCCATCCATCCCTCTGTCACATTCATCCTTCCATCCCTCCATCCCATCTGTCCATCCATTCCACCCATTTATCCTTCCATCCCATCCTGTTCCACAGTTAACATATTTCTGAATCTTGCCATGGCTACAAATAAAGCATTAATTATTTTTTTATCTTTTAACAACCCTAAATTCAAATCATATGAAAAGTAATATGAAAAATCTCTAAACTGGAGACCCCAAAGACTGGTAATTTGATGAGATATAATCCAACTACTTTCAGAGTAAACTCCTGTGGTAAGTAAATAGTGAGACTATGCCATCTGGTTATTATACATAGAGCTCAACTGACATCACCAAATTACCATTTGGCTCTTTTTGGAAATGTTTTGAGGGGGTGGAAAAGAAGGAGTTGGTATTCACAGGGAACAATGTAGAGAATCTTTAGCAAATCTGGTGAAGCAGCCCTAGGGGCATGTGTCTGTGTGCTTTAACAAGACCTTCTATTAGCATGTGTGATAAAAACAGCTGTTCAGTCTGCAGACCAGGAGCCCTGTTTAACTAAAAAGGTGATCATAGCCAGAGCATTGTGATTACAGAAGTAACCCAGTCCATTAAGCCACACAACTCATGAAACGTTTACCAAAATAATAAAGGTTTTAATTGTTAAAAATGTATTTGTTTACTGCAGATGCATCATCAGCATAGATGGACACATGGCTCAGTTTAAAAACACATGATGATAAAAAAAAAAGTGTTTAAAGTAAACCCAAGATCAAAATACACAAAAAAAAAAAACAGACAAAACATTGTGGGAACTAACAAAAAAGACTCACCTGCAACAAATGCAGCATTACAGAGATAATATAACCACAGGATATGCTTAAAATTTAGAGTCATCTGGAAAAAAGAAAAAAAAGAAAAAGTTACAATAAAATACATTTATTTCATAAGTTGAAAAGTTTTCTAAATCATAAGTCTTTTCAGATAAAGTGATTAAAATATTTGAAGGATAGAAATACCATAACAAAAAAATAGGTATAAATTTTACTTTCGTTATATGGGGGTAATAATAAAAGCTCACATCAAAATGTGTATGTTGGCTGACCAAAACAATTTGTTTAATATGAAGATGGGACTCAGACCCATGCAACTATAGAGTGACACAATCTCACGTTTTCCTAAAATATGTGGGTGGTGGAAAGTTGAGAGGTAAAACTTCCTGTGGGGTCAAGCTAGGAGATTTTGGAGACAGGAGGGCATAAGCAGCAGGCCCTCATTAGCACCCCACTGTATAAACACAAGGAGCTGGGGCTCAAAAGGAGCTGAAAACTGTGGGACACCGCCCCCCACCACCCCCACCCCATCAAAAGGCAATTAGCAACAACTCATCACTTATAAACCATCACCAAATCCATGGTCCTGAAATCCCCCAAACCCCCCCTAAACTAAAGAAATTAGTCTAATTTAGTTTCTATTTGAGAAGAAAAAATAGAATTGTTTATTAATATAATTTATTAAACAATAGTACCAGATAAAAGTTTCATTTGTTTACAGATCTTTGGAGCCTGTGGCCCCTCACTGAGAAAGATAAGCTCACTACTGCCAACATAATTTACTGAGGAACTGATTGTTAGTGTGCAATGTAAATTTACATGACAATAGCTACTTTAATGTTAAACAGAAAAGATAAGCACATGTCCTCATAAAAAAGAGAAACCCTGAAACTGGATGATCTGATATTCAAAATATGCTGTCCTTAAGCAGCAGCGGGACAGAGACGTTATCTAAAGACAGCAGGCATCGTTGTGTACATTTGTAAACTGATAAGATGACTTAAATGTTCTGATTTGCTTTTATCAGGACTGTATTATTACAACAAAGTGCTACATGTTCAGAAAAGCAGCCAAAAGTAGATATGATGTGCAGGCATGTTTCACACTGTTTCAATGAGAGTCTAAATTTAGAAAAAAAAAAGGACATACTTACGTTTGAATTGGTTTTATTCCATTAAAGAAAATAATTTATTTATTTTAAATAAACTATATCCCTAGTTGCAGCTTATCCCAACGTGCCACATGCGTGCGTAAAGCAGTGCCTGGACAGGTCCACTCCAAATTGAGGCAGCAGAACTTTTTTTCCCTTCCCGGTAAGTCGGACTCCTCTCTCTGGATGATGCGCGGTCCAAATAGCGTTCTCTTGGATCTGAGGGCAGTGGCAGAATCCCGTGAAGTGTTGGCAAAACTTTTGACTAAGCCACGCCGTTATTTCGTCAAAGAGGAGGAGTCCATGTAAATTGAATGAGACACCTTGAGGAGGAGGGAAAAGTCACCAATTGACCATGTGGAGGAGAGGAAGCCGATTCTCACCCAGCCAAACTTCAGTGGCACAAACGGATCCTCTGCAGTGTTAGAAGTGAGAGTTAGTAAAGTATTGCAAAGTGCGCACTTTCTTAGTTTATGGAGTTATCGCCCTTCACTACAGTCATCCAAGAAACATGGAATGAACAAATTAAATATTGCACACTTAAATTGTCTAACAGGATCACAGTATTTTTCATATATTTCAGTGATTTTGGAAATCTGAGCAGTCATACATGTAAAGAGGGTGGGGTGGACGTTTTGCAAATGCCACAATCCTGATAGTTTTTATCCTAACCACAGGGCCACTGCTAATTCTGCCATCCGAGAGATAAATCAGATTTTATTTACATTAGTGCAACAATCGATGTGAAGCATGAAAAACAAGGCAATGAAGACTATTTATGAGCCAAACCAATCGGCTAAGATGGGTAACATCTTGTTTAACAAACAAGTGAATCATTGGAAACTCTGTGAAAGACTTTTCCAAAGTGGGTTGTCCTGTCTGACAACCCACTGTCTAATAAATCTGTGATAATGTGCCAATGAGATGTGGAGATGTAAGAAGTGTGAGTAAGTTCAGTTGACTAAATGTGTTGCAAATGTCACGGTTAATATTTGGGACATTTTACAATAAAAAAAAATGTAATCATTAATCATGAACCAAGTAGTTAATAAATCAAGGTGTGGTTATATAAAGATATTGATGTACCACCCAAAGCACCATCAGAACCACCTATCTAAAACAGGAAACACATTGTACCACAACAAACCTGCAATAACTGACCGATCGGGCAAGAGGGGCATTAATCAGATAATTATCACAGAGACCAATAGTAAATCTGAAGGAGTTACAGAGTTCCATAACAAAGGCAGGAGTTCCTATTTATAGGACCATACTAAACCCTAAACTCTATAGAAATAGGGCTAGTGGCAGAATAGCCTGAAAAATTAAACATTAGAATTCAACCAACTTTAGTGAGTTTTTGAGTGAAAAAAAGTTTGTTCTTACCTGTGCTTCTTAGTCCCAAATCACACTTAAAACCAGTCCCTGACTGGTTAAAAAGCTCCCAGTTAACAGAGAAATTCAGATTTTCAACTTCCCCAAAATCCATGCATTCACCATATTTACGATGGCACTTCGCCCTGGATGCCAAATATTAATTCAAAATGCATTGTTTGCCCAGCCGACAATGAAGTTGTGCCTGAAAACGGATTTACATTGTGATAACATTGAAATTGCTTAATTTTTTTATTTTTGCTTAATGCATTTTAAATTCCATTTCTTCGACTCTTTATTGTGCTCAGAATTTTTTTTTTTACATGGCAATTTTTGTTTTAAAATAAACACCTTAGTATCTTATAATTCCATTTACTCCTTTTTACTCATTACTTCACAAGTCATATTTTTTTATGTGTTGTAATCTCCTACACAAAGTTATGTTTGGATTGAAAAAATTTAGTTAGATTTTAAGATAGCTTTTCTCAAGCAAAAAACAATCAAACGATGCTTTGAGGAATGCGCAAAAATCCCAATTGTTGCAGGAAATCTTAATATCACAAAAGTAGCCACACAAACTACTGGCTTTGGCAGGGGGTGAACACACCCATGTTAGGGTTTTCTGTATTTTTCTTAATTTGTTGTTTGCTTCATGATGAAACACATGCTGAAAATTGAAGGCAATCCATCCATCTTTTCCTTCATATCAGTGAAGCTACACTGGGGCTGGTGCTTATGTCCAGAAATCTATGGGCAAAATGCAGGGTTCACTCTAGACATGTTGTCAGCTTATTGCTGGGCAACATAGCCAACAGACAACCATGCAAACACAAACACAATGGCAATCTAGAGTTTAATTCATTAACCAAGTAATCGTGTACCCGCAGGGAGAACATACAAATTCCATGCAGGAAGACTTTGCCACTTTGCAGCAATTGGCATATTAGGTGAATTAAACTGTGCAAACCCTTCAATGGTTTAAAAAAAAAAACATATTTACTGGAATTTAGAAAATTTTTATTGATTTAATTTACCTGCACTAGTTTCCCTTTCGGGTATGTATTAATGAATTGAATTGGATCAAATTTATTTATTTTTTATTCTACCATATAACTTCATGGTTTATTGCATTTTGATAGGCTTGGGTGGTACAAAATGAGAGACAAACCAAGAACAGAAGTCACGCAAGAATCTTCACTGATAACAAATCGTCATAATTATATAGGTTAGACAAACATGCTTGCGTCCACTCACCAGAAATTCGGTTTTCCATTAACCTAACATGTACGTTTTTGTTGTGATTTTAGAAGGCCAAATACCTGACAAGAAAATACTCAAACTCAAAAAGAGAGGCACTAGCCTTAATTCAATCAGGAGTTTTGTGTTGTTAGACAATAGCTCTCTACTGATATGCAACAAAGGATGATTTCTAGTTGAGATTTTTCTATTCTGCAAATACAATATTGGAAAATAAAGGCAAAAACACTGTAGTACATTCTAATTTAATTGAGGATCATTTGGTCAGAACTGCTTATTTTTCTTTCCAAAGGCAAAAATCATGGTCACTTCACAGGGTCACAAGTACATCATCGTATAGAAGCACATTTAATGCATTATAGGCTACAACATCAAAGATCAGAATTATCTAAGAAATCCCTTATTGACAGGTGCACTCAACAGGTTTTATGCCCTGTTTGAGGATCCCAACACCCCTATCAGCACCAGACCTATATAACCTCTGGTGATATGGTCTTTAGGTGGAGCACGACAGATGTGAGGAAGACCCACCATGGAATCAACCTCCGTAATGCTTCAGGTTCCAGCAACATTCCAGGGCAGATACTTATGGCCGATCAGCTGTCTGAGCTGTCTGAGGTTTTTAACACTTCATTGCCATTGGCATCTATTCCAACCTGCCTAAAGACCACCATTGTTGTCCCTTTTACCAAGTGCTCCACAGTGACAGGTCTGAATAACTACTAACCTACAACCTTAACATCAGTGGTAATGAAGTCCTCACAGAGGATAGTCATGAGCCACATCAAGGACTCCATCAAAGTCACTGTGGACACCCATCAGTAGGCCAACAGGGGGACCCATCCACCGCTGATGTTGTCTAATCGGTGGTCCATACAGGTTTCACCCATATGGAGAGCAGAAATATTTACATCCATCTGTTCTTCCTGTAATTCTTCCTCGACCTTCAACACCATCATCCCACAGAGCTTGGTATGGAAGCTCTCTTCTCTCTCACTCGTAGGAATTTGGTCTTGGATATCCAGACCAACATTCCTTTGTCAGGATCCACCACAGTGTCCCCTACTTCATCACCCTCAGCAATGGCTCACCCTAGGGGTGCGAGTTGAGCTCTCTTATGTTTATTCTGCTAATATATGGCTGATTAGCAAGACACTCCAGCTGTCATATATTGAAGGTTACATATGATGAGTTCAAATACTGACAGAAAGTTAAACACCTGGTTCAATGTTGCAGACCATATCCTTTGCAAGAAGATGAAGAGTACTAAAGACCCATTTACACTACCTTTTTGAAACTGTGCCGAGATCGGTCTGAGCACGGTAACAGAGATTACTGTTGAGTGTAAATGGCATGCATAACCAAATCGGGCAACGCCAGACACAACTGAATCGCAGTAAACTGGTAGTAGTTCATCAGTAGGGCTCGGGGCAGTTCAGTTCTGGCTCGGTTAACTGAAAAGAAAGAGCCCATGAGCAGACCACGTCATCTCCTTACAGTCCGCCTCCATAATCATGAAATTTCAGATATTAATAAAAGATACTAGCTCCCCTACTATGCCACACGATTTCCAGTGATGATTCTGCTTAGCAGTATGATGAACCTCAATGTCTGTCTTTGTTTCCTGCGTCTGTAAGCCCTGATCAGACTATCGTTTGTTGTATCCACTTCCCAAAAGGCAACTGTCAAGTAAATTCACCAAAGGCTGCCTTCTTCACATGACTCCGGAAAAAAAAAAGAAATATCACAACTATAACCAAATTTCCTGAATGTTAGAGGCACTGCCATGTTGATTTGCTTGATTCCCTCTACAGAGCAGTAGTGCTGTCGATCGGCACTACAAGTCAAGGAACCATGCGAGTGATGTGTAAACGGTCGTAAGGAACCAAGCTGGGCACGGTTAACTGACCCAAGCTCGGTCCGAACTTGGCACAGATTGGTTTTCAGAAGGGTAGTGTAAATGGGGCTTAACAGAGAGTGTGGTGGGTTTCAGGGCTTTATCCCCTGTAGCTGTGAGGAGCAGCTCTGGAGGTGATGTGTGTTTGACCTCACCTGGAGTGTCAACACTTCCTGCCTAGTCAAGAAAACGCATCAGCATCGCTACTTCCTCAGGAAGCTCCGAAGTGCTGAACCCCGAAGCTCAGACCTGTGGAAAGTTTTCTGAATAATACTAAAAAAATACTAAAAATAGTAAATTTTATCTAACAGCACCTTTCGAGACACTCAAGGTCACTTTATAAACAATAAAAACCCAAATACATGGAACAGGAAAATATAAACAAAGAGAACCCATGTGGCACGACAGCTGCCCTGCTACTGAGAGGGTGGCTCTGCCTGCACAGAGGTTAAGACTGCACAGAGGGCTGTAGGAAGCAACCTTCCCTCCACCTCAGACTTCTACACATCATGTCACTGGGGGACGTGCATCATAAAGGACTCCAACCATCCTGTGCACAGATTGTTCCAGCCTCTCCCCTCAGGCAGGCAGCTGAGGAGCACCAAGAGTAAGACCACTGGGCTCAGAAACAGTTTCTGAGCTCGAACTGAAACTAGCTGCATTTATCTATTTATTTATATATTAAACTCAATGCAATTCAGTTTATTTATATTGCACCAATTCACAATACTGTACATGTCATCTCAAGGTACTTTAAAGAGGCAATTCAACCAGATCACACAGTCAAATTGATTAAAAGTTTTCTGTCTAAGGAAAACCAGTTGATTGCATTGACTCATTGACTCGAAGGCAATCCCTCACACCAAACATGTTTATAGCGACAGTTGAGAGGAAAAACTCCCTTTTAACAGAAAGAAACCTCCTGCAGAACCAGGCTCAGTGTAAGCGGCCATCTGCCAAGTCCAATAGGGGTTCAAGGAGACAAAAGCAGACGTACAGAAAGAATCAGACATACAAAGTAACTTGTCAACCAGCTCCACAGGCAGCCCTGTCCAGGAAACACAGCCAGGCAGACGAGCTCCAAGCCCTCTCCCATGTCAGAGGACGAAGAGATCACATCCAGTCAGTCACAGTCATCTCTTTCTATTCTTTTTATTAAATACTAGGTTCATGAATTCAGAACACTTACTAGCAAATGTGGGATAGACAATAAAAAAACAATCCATGAATCTAGAATAGATAATACTGTAACTTTTGAAGAGGATTTTTCAACATGATCTGAAGTTGATTTTTTTTAACTATAGATTTTTTTTAGCTAAATGTTGTAGAACTGTATTTTTTCTTTTTTCAATCTTAGCTTACTCACATCCTTTTGCCAGAACCACAAAATAAGGTGAGAGCCTGAGAAGCATGTCTAATCTTTATTACCCATTTCCACTGTAAAGGAAGATATAAGGATGTTAAAGTCCTATGATCAGCTCACCCAGTGTCACTAAAGGCATGCTTATTGCCTATCTTAACCAAAAGTGTAGCTGCATTAATTGGACGATGAATGAACAATTTCAAAGAATTGATTCAAGTGATTCAGTACACTAGAAGAACTTCAGTTCCCATCTTTAATTCTTCTGCCACATTATGATATCAGTTTATGTTATGAAATATGTTACATCATATAATTAAATTCACATATTTCTGCCCAAAACTGAATTAAGAAGTAACAAACTCACTTATTATTTCTTATTTTTGTTTTGATTTTATTTTCCAAGTACATTTTAAGTGGAAAAAATACACCACAAGGATTAGCTTTTAGTAAAGAAGCTGTAAGTCATTGTGTAAAACATTTCAGCTGTATGTGTAATCAGGGAAGTCTTGTTGCCTTGAAGCAGCAATAAATCACGTAGTCAAAGACCTAGTGAAAGAGTGTTTGATCCTGGTGATCTGCTGTGCAGACCCCAAGTTGACCCATGTATCACATGACCTATTAAGGTGATCTACCTCCGGCCCCATGCCACCACTGACAAGATAAAAGGGACATTTAACTTTTTAAACTTAAAGAGGATGTGCTTTGGAGAACAGAACTGTTAAAAGCAATAGCTGTACTCTCCTTTTTTCCCTCCCTGATAAAATTCAGGTTGGACCTCCCAGATCAGAGCAAAGAAAAAAACCTGCAGTTACTCCATATGTTTGTTCCGGTATAAATACACAGAAGACAACCAACTGGCACATATCAAGATTACTAAATTACTCTTCAGAGCTGTGCCAGAGGAGAGGTAAATTATTAAATAAAGGCGTGTAAAAAGTTGTATAATTGAAATGTCAAACAAAACCCAAAGTGGTGACACAGATAGAGAAGAAACAGCTTGCTGTGATTTCCTGGGGTCTGGGGGAAATGACTTTGTGGGGTGTGTTTTTGTGAGTAAGCTCCCTGTTTATGTGGGAAAATGAAACCACCTTTGGTCGGACATGAACTTTGATCCTCTGAAGTCAAGTGAGGAGGTCCAGACACAACAGCTGATCCCTGCATTTAAGTTAAAGGTTAAATGAGAAATGATAGCAATGCTATAGGAATGGACCCTCAGCAAATATTCTGTTAACATCTTTCACAAGGTTTAGGGATGTGTTCATAGATAAGAAACCAAGAAATATTGTCTCCTCTAAAACATCTCAAAGGTGTTCTATTAGGATTGAGTCAGAACTCTTTGCAAGCTGGTCTATCTATACCCAAAACCCTTGGCAATGTAATGAATCTACTGTATATCATATGATGAATGATAAATCTTTACATTATATATATTTTTCTAAATATAAAAGAAAAAACAAATGCAATGAGCAAAAAAACGGAACACCAAGAATTCAAACGGAACAAAATTTATTTGAATGTGAAGCTGTCCCAGGTCAGGAGAGATACACCAGTCAGCAACCGGAACTTCTTCTCTGTGTTTGAGAACAAACTCTGAGAGTTTCTGAAGATGTCGTTTGGTGTATGATGTCACTGGTGAGGCATCCTTCTTTGGCAGATAATCGTTGGTCCAGAGCAATGCACAGGGTCAGACCCATGAGAGCAGAGACAGGCAGAATGACCAAGGGGACAAACCAAAGTTCGGAATCTGAGAGTCGGTCCAGAGTCAAAACAGGTTATCAAAGATACAAGGACAATCTAGGGGAGAATCCTAGGTCAGGTTACAGAAAACAGGTTATAGATCCAAAAACACATTATGACAGGTTCGATAGGGTTTAGACAGAGAACCAGGAGGAAGAATAAGATCAGACTTAAGTGGGCAGGCATGTTTACAGAAACGCTGGATAAAACTCACCAATGGTTTGTAATAATCTGGCACTAGTGACTGATCCGAGAGTTGCTTACATATGTTGAATACTGAAGCAGATGAGCACTATTGCCAGGAATCATGACAAAAATGATAACGGTATCTTAGTATTCAAAATTGTGCTTCAAAAAGATTAAAAAGGATAACATAATAAGTATGCCATTGGGAGAAAAATCAAACAAGGATTGTTTTCTTTTTAACATCACAATATGCTGCAAAAACAGCAGTCGATTTAAGGCTGTAGTTTAAAACAAAAACCACATTAAAAATAACGTAACTGAATTCAAGAAATAAAAGGAAAATTTTAACCCTGTGCTGTGTAGAGCTGGCGTCTCTTTGTGATTCATCTCTTTGGAGAACAGACACAGAAAGCAATATTCTCAGCTTTCGAATTAAAAACATATTAATTGGTTTAGAATGTACTTTAAACTCAGCAGGTCATGCAAAGTTTTGTAAAGAGGATCCAAAACTAATCCATGGTATAAAATGGCAGAATCAGTTTTAGCTTAAAAAAAAAAAAAAAGGATTATATTTTGACCGAATATGTCATCTTCAATTTGACTTTTAAAATGTTGATTAAAGTTATTTTGACAAAATATATTTGATAGTTATTAGGACTACAAAATATACAGATATTAAAATTGCATAATGATAAAAGGTTCCTGTGTCAATAACAAAAAATTCAAGCAGAATCTATACAGATTGAATAAGGCCGGATAAAGAATTGAACCCTCCGGCACAAAGGTCACTTTGCTATTTTAAACCTATCAAGAACAATAAACTACATTTTACCTGATGCATAAATTTAGTTGCCTGCTTTATAAAAGCACTACATTCCTATAAAATCTTTAAGATCACATGGAATCAATTCTCTATTTACTATGTGCTATTTCTGTACAGTTCTTACAGAAATAGCACTTAGAACTGATCCAATTCAGATTTGTGGCCTTTTCAGGTTTGCCCACTAGCTTTCTATAGAACTGAATTCAGGGCCTTGCCACTGCCACTTTAGCTAGTTTGAAACAAATTCGACAATATTTACAGGATCATTGTCCATTTGGAAGAACCAACATCATGTTATACCTTGTCATCTTTTTTAGATGCTGCTTTTTTTTTAAAGCCATCTATGAAATAAAGAACACCATTCACAACACGGCATACAGAAAATACCAACAAGGCATAAACAGCTTCTCATCATCTGTTGGTGATACCACTCGAATCAAAAGGGATTAAATTAAACAAAAATATCAGAAAAAAAGATCATTACCACCGTTTTCTTGTTTGCACAAAGCTTTTATGAAAAAAAAAATGCAGAATTGAATCAATTCAGTCATGCTTTATAATATTCCCAGTAGTTAGAGGGCTATATATGAATTTAGGATTGCTAGTAATCTCAGACAATGAAGTTGAAATTTTATTGTCAAAGTATTTAAAACTGTGAGCCTTTTACAGACAGCATTTAGAGTCATTCGTATCTGCTGTGATAAAGAGAAATACAGAATGTGAAGCTCTTTACTGCAGACTAACCTCAAGGTCTTGAAAAACAACAACTTGGTGGAAAACAAACTACTTACAGTGCAAAGGTGTTTTAAAAGAACTAAGAAAGAAACAGACACATGTCAATGCAATAAAATTAAAGTATCACAGGTTTAGCTACATTAAAAACATGCCAGCAAAAAAAAAACCAAAGACAACAAAAAACAATGCATGGGAAAAACAAAACACCAAAGCAGAGTTAATAACAATATGTAGTCTTAAATGACAATATCATAAATAAAACAAGAAATCCATGTTTAAAAATGTACTCCCTATGGTAAAATTTTATTTATGTTTCTCTCTATAGATTTAACACAGCAGACAATGAGACAGTGACTTATTTAAGCAAAGCATTGGATGAGTCAACATAAAGGAACACATTGTGGATAACATGATGATCCTTTGGTCTTTGACCAAGGGGAAGTCGTAATAGCCATGAGAAAAAATCAGTTAGTTGTGGGGAATCATTTTGGTTTTCTCGGCTCCGATTCTCTGAATACCATTTTAAACAGAGGCATGAAGGTTTACCCGTGTCATTTACTGATATCTTTGGGCTGCATACAAAATCTTGGCTGTTATTTTAATCACCAGCAATTTACAAGCAAAATATCCCAATAAACCAAAACAAAACAATGGCAAACATCAGAGCACAATTTAATAAAGACCCCTCCTTCTGAGTGTCATAAATATTCATATTCTTTAAATGCATGATGAACTACTTTAAGAGCGGATTCATGGGAAAATCTTATATTATTTCAGTCAAAGCTGTTTGACGGTTTGGATCACTGTGTCCCTCCGAATGTTATAAGTATCACACGCTTAATGTTTTATGACTATCCTCTTTGAATCTATTGAACCAGTTAACATCAATAGCTATAAGAGAACCCACTTGGCCTTTGAGTTGATCAGAAGGAAGTTTTAACGAGCATCTTGGAACAGAGGGGGTTACTCTTTGCCACTACCTTTTCAAAACCAATGAAGCAGGAATGCCGTGATTGGGGATTTGTAAGTTATTCAGACAACAAAAGAAGCTTTGAATGGTGCCGTCCCTATTTTCAGTATGAGTGACAACTTTTGTTAGGGCCCCCAAGCGACTACTCCACCTACGGGTGCATCACAGTTATTTAGAACACTATGGAATAGTGAAAACTTCTTAAGGGCAGGGGTGGACAGATATACTGCATCCTTACCATACTTTAGTATGCATTTTGATTCTCAGGGTGACACTTTAGCATTTGTTTTTTAACCAATTGAGCGGGGGAGGGGGAACGACTGCAGTCCTGTCATGGTCATGTTACGATTCTCTTATAGCTGCAGTTGATTCAGAATGCTGCTGCCCACATCCTCATCCTCAACTAAGAGATTAAAGCACATCAACCTGGTTATAAACTGGTTTCTCTTGCTCCCCCCTTACTGTAATCAGTAAAACATGATTTTAGTCTATAAATCACTGAATTGCTTAGCACTAAGATACATTACAGATCCCTCAGTTATTCTAGCTTTAATCCAGAAATGGAGGATCTGGAGTCAACAAGTCATCTATATGTCATATATTCATTCTGCCCAGCCACTGAAGCAGGTGAGTCCAATCTGCACAGTGAATTAACCCTTGCAGATTGGACTCACCTGCTTCAGTGGGTTCAGGGCAGAACAAATACATTACATAGTTGACTTGTTGACTCCACATCCCCCATCTCTGCTTAAATACACTCTCCATACCCAGAACCAAACAAGGGAACCTTTTTTAATTCTTAAACTCTACTAATCTGACGTTAACACACAGTAAAAGTGCTGAAACTCTTAAGTCCCTTTAAATCAACATTAAAAACATATTTGCATAGAGTGGCCTTTGACTGTCCTTTCTAAACACAATTAGTTATGTTTTCATTGCAGCTTTTCCTTTAATTTTTTATCAAGCCTTTTTAAATATAATTTTATAATATTCTGTAATTATTTGTGTTGCCTTTATGCCATTGCAAAATACTTTTTCTTACTTCTTTACATAAAGGTAGAGTACACCCTGGAAAGGCCGCCAGTACATTAAAGTATGAATAAACTTGCCTTGCCTAATAGGATATACTTAAGCAGAGGCCAACACTGCTGTACACCTGGCATCTAAGAGTGAAAGCACTCGTATCCCAGAAATCCGTGGTAGCCTGGCTTAACTAGTGATTATAAAATTTAAGCTGCAGTGTTAATGCCCTGAAGGGTAATGCTAGATAGTATTTTTCAGAAGATTACTATTTCATCCTTTGCCACTGAAAAACAAAGGAACTGCAAAACAGTCATAAGGACACAAGAGTAAACAAACACAGCCTAACATTTTTTACAAAAAAACTCAAGGCTAGCACTTTAAGAAGAAGGTTCACTGTATGTTCTACGACATTCTCCCGAACTTTCAAAGAGCCAGATGACTGTTTTACCTCCAGGTGTTTTGCCCACATGAAAAATTACTGTGTTGCCCACTGTGAGGCAACTCAGCAGGAGGTCACAGAGACAGACGCGTTCAGCCCAGTAAAAATTAGACATTTCAAAAGTTGACATTTTTTAAATACAATTTAAACCAAAGACTATAATAATTGGTATAATTATTTACTCTATAAAGAGGCCATTGCATTTCTCATATTTGTATTCCCTGTCGATAGACCTTAATGAGTAAGCTTTCATCATTAGTTTTGAAAGTGTGCTTGTATGATGCTAAGCTGTTTCAGACATTACCTTGTAAGGTGGAGAGTGGTCAGGGCCCTGAAAAGCCTTGCATGAGACAAAGACGGCTCTGTCTCCTTGCAGCTCTGTGGCAGGAAAAACAGGAAGACTCCTGTCATTTCTCTGGATGATGGGAATTCTACAGGTGCACTCAGTAAGTGAATGACGATGATAAGCAAGTGACTAAATGCTTAATTTGAGGCTGCCAATGCAGTTTGCTTTTTCCTAAACGTTCAGCTGCAGAAGCACGTGTGCAGTTGATAGATGTAGCCCGCCCTTGGAAACAGGGCACTGGGTTATATAGACCTACATCATCTTTGAATATTACAATCATATAGCAGTTATAAAATAGTTTTGGGAAAGAGATAACCATATTTGTATTTTTAAAAAATAATGCTTACACCAATAAATATATATAATTTTAGCCAGTTGAATTGTAATAAAAACAAATCAGCAAATTTATTTTACAAACATGTTTATTCACTAAACTGTGCAACATTATCTAGCCAGCACCTAAGGAATAGCAGCTCCTGGTTGTAATTAAAATGCCTGTTTAAACATTGGTGGCTTTTTGTTTAATTTTGTTTGTATCATAACTCATTACTGTTAAATGAAAAAAATGCTACTAAAAAGAAATAAAAGTCTGTTTTAGGTTTGGAAATGTATTTATTAAGTAGTTCTAAACAATTCTAAACAAAACATTCCAGTAGTAATAATGTAGTTGTTTTTTTTGGGGGGGGGGGGGGGTTATTTATTTGAAGAATAATCTTTCATGCAGGATAGCTCATTTCCAACCTATATAATGTAAATGTTCAGGTTGTGTAGTTCTAAAAAAAAACCAAATGCCTTTTTTTGTTTTTGCCAAACACGATGCAGTGCATTACTGTATGTCTTCTAATGTCTAATGTCTCTACATTGGTCTCATTAGTGCAAACCTTGTTTATGCTGTCCACTGATTAATTTGCATGCAGCTTTAAAAACCTAGTATGTCATACTGCCATAATCTTTTTAGAGTAAAGATTTTATCTCCAGGAAACTCCCATAATTATTTTAATTGTTTCTCTAATTATTAATTTAAAAGTTTAACTGCTAGTTGTCTATATGTCCAACTCCACTACCTCCTAAACTTCAGCCAGCTCCTTTATTTCCTACTGGATAGACAGATTATTCCAGGTCTGTCTGGTCACTCTCGTCATGGTTACTGAGGTCACACATGCCTGGATTAATCAGTTTTTCCAGTAATGAAAGACAAGAAACAAAGGAGTTCGCTGAAGTTCAGGAAGTAGTGGAGCATCACATGGTCTGACATTGGAAATACTTTCCTTGGACAACCAGTCTACCAGAGAGATTAAAAAATATTTTTAATTTGTCAATTTCTTAATAAGATTTTTCACTATTTCTCATTTGATAGATTGAATAAGGTTTTAGAGTGGCCTTATAACCTGTTTAATATTGTTGGGCAGAAGCGGTTGCTTCTGTAGGGTCTTTGCAGATATCTTTCTTTCTAGTTATTGTGATAGCACACATCTAGGCTACTGACTAGCAAACCTCTGCTTTTACAGAGATTTGTTTTGTAGTTATAGATTTTTTTAATAAAAACTAAACAGAAGTAGAATAAAAAAAAAAAGCTTTCTTTCTTTTTAGCTTTATGGCCAGAAGGAACCCTCATGTGACCCCAACAGCTCCTTCAAGAATACAGGCGCTTCTGGCCTATTTCATTTCTACAGACAAACTGAACCCCACAAAAGTTATGTCTAATGTTAAAAGACTGAACTTATGTTTAAATGTTAAAATGGCACCATTGAACTATTTAGAGGTGTCTCCAAATTGTCATTTTGTCTCATCACCCCAACCTCTATCATTCCCCTCTACTTTCCTTTGTAAAATACCCAATTCAAGAGGAGTGTAAAGGAGAGAGTGGGACATTCTTGTGGGGATTACTAGACCAACAAGAACATGTTACAGGAGGCTTAATCAGGTGGCCACCCGTGGATTTAAGCAGACAAAAACGTATCATCAAAATGACAAAGGACTGCAAGAGGGTCTAAAAGCCAGAGGCATGATGAGATAAAGACCCTGAAGGTTGATGCATTGGTCTTACTGTGCGAACACCAGGGACATCAAGATCTTAAGCTGGTAGCTGACTTAAAAGACAAGGTGTGGAAATTAAGACAGTAAAGAAACAACATATCCTTGTTAACCCCCTTGGAGACACCCATGTTAGTTGCTTTAGTGTCATACTTCCAGAAAATAAGTGCACAAAGACACAGAAAAGGTAGGGGTTAAATAATCTTTGGCAGAACTCTAGTTCACAGTTTGTAAATGGAAAAGATTGCATTTATTTATTCTTAGAAAACAAAGCATGCCAAAAAACACTGACAAAGAAGACTTGGTTCTTTACAAAGGGCCTTGCTTGCTGAACAACATTCTAATTTCTATGTAGCAGAGAGGCTAAAGTTATACACAGCATCACTTAGCAGAATGCAGCATGTAAACCTAATTTCCCAATCCATTTCTAGATTTCAGGTCCTGTTCCATTTCGATGGTGACCATATAAACAGCTCCAGAAGACGTTGCAAAGGATATGAAGTTCCTAAGATCCACCCTGAAAGGTTAGAGAAAATATGTCAAAATTACTTGTCTAATTTAATTCATTTATTACAAGAGACAAGCAAAGTTTCACCAATGCCGCAGTAGGAAATTGTCAGAGTTTACATAAATCTGCTTTTCTTTTTTTGACAGCAAATTTCACATTCCCGGATAAAAATCTGGCACAGATGAAGGGAGTACCTCCTGGAATCTATTTCCTTGGCTGACATTGTTTTTGGTTTCATGCAGGGCTGCAAATATGACTTGTAATTAGGATGAATTATTAGTCAATCATGCATTTTGTCATGGAAACCCTTGTTATCCATTTAAAGCAGAAGAAAAAAAATGCAGTAAAATAAGTTTGTTGGACTGAAATGGTAAGAACATTTGCACAAAACCTGTTGCTTTTACACTGCTCAGCTGAATTGGACCACACCACACACACTGTAGCAATTGTCTGAGTAATGTATTGGCAGCCACAGCCAGATTTACAGTAATAAGAGAATAAAGTCTGTGAGCAAGATTTGATAGTAAAACAAGAGATATACTAAATCATATAGTATACTCCTCAGTATACTATATGAAAAAAATTGTAATAATGGGCAAAAATATTTTAATGGAGTACTAAATCTTCTAATGCAAGTATTTCTTAATAACCCATAACTAGAGCTAAAATGAATCAAATGGACATTTGTTTGAGGTCATTCTATTGATGACTTATTGGATTATTGACCATGATTATTATATAAATCATGGTCAAGAAAAATAAGTAGATTTCTTAAAACTGTAAATAAAACTCACCAGGATTATTGTTGCTCCTCAGAGGATACTTTGCTAGGGGTATAAGGCATCCTCTTGAGGCCCTTTGTCTTCATCATTTGAAAAACTTTGATCAACAGGGATCCCTTGTGACACTAAACTGCAACCTGCACACAGTAAGAGAGAGTTTAATTACAGAGAACACAGAACTCTTTAAAATATACACCAAATGATAAATCACTATGTTTGTATATATAAATTAATAAAGGAAATTAATGTTTTCCCAACTACTGTAGTTAGGCAGTTAACATAATACAAATGCACAGGCATTCAAAACCCAATTGAACCTATTTGGACTGTGATACTATGAACCAAGAAAAAAGTAATGCATTACTGTTATGTTCATAATAATAAATTGGATACAGAGCAGTCTAAACAGCCCATCTTAAGTATTTCAACAGATTATTAGTTAGATTCAGGTCTGGACTTTGACTAGGTCATGCTAAAACATGAATATGTTGTTATCGAAACATTTCCTTTGAATCACAGACTGTATCTTTAGGGTTCTGCCCTGCTGGAAAGGAAAGCTCCACCCCAATCAGAATCATATTACAAGCAGACTGTATTTACCAATGAGGTGAACAAGAAGTTGGATTTCCTGAAGTAAACATATCAATTTGCAAATGTACACCACATCTCTTTTCTAATCTTTGTATATATTTACAAAAATATACACTATATGCATAATTTCCACAGTAAATCAAAACATCTCAGTAAAATATACCTACATTTTTGGGTTGCTCTTTTTTTTTTTTTTTTACATAACATGTTATAAAGAAACATTTTTTTTTTTTATAAGGCTCTGCATGTTGAGGTATCCAACTGCACAAAAATCAATTCAACCTTAAAAACCTTAAAACACCCAAAATTAGATGCAGGTATCATGCAGTACAAACACGTGTGATTATGTAAACATTATTATTGTATTTGCAAGAATGTTTTATGGCACATTTGTAGCTGGTTGATGACATTGTTGGTGGTGCTGTTAAACTTTTTTAGCCCAGGAACACGTAGCAAACTTTATCAACAATAGAGCTCTCTTTCATCAACAGAGACAGGCACACCTGTGGGCCCTGCAATCCTGCCACTAGGCTACTCCCATTCAGAGATAGCCAGAATGAGAATCTGTATTAGAATAAAAAACTCAGATATATTTAGAGATAGAACAGGTCTACTAAAGCTGCTAAAATGAACAAATGAAGAATTGTTTCTCATTGTGGTTCTCCTCTTAAGAAACTCAGCCTGTCAGCGAGACTGCTTTTCTCCTTTTCTTCCATTCTCCCTCTATCTCTGTTATCTCTAGCTCCCTCATTGTGAGTGATGCTTCCTGTGTTTTCACTATCAGTAGCTAAACCTGTAGGGAGGGGGTCAAAGAAAGCTCCCCCAGCTCTGCACAGCAAGAAAACACAGCCTGAGGCCTAAAGGTCAACAGAGGCCAACATGTCAGAGGGGGGAAAAGAAAATCAGAGGCCACTAAAGCATCAGCCTGGTCTGATGTTGTGTTTCTGATCTGAGTGAACCTGGCGACAGCTAAATAGATGGGCTTTCACATGGTGCGAAGGAATTCTATGACCTCAAATACTGTGGAGGAAAGATCTGTATTTTTCACATCTTTGTGAATATAGTCATTTTCCTATGGTATGTTTAGGAAGACTTTAAAATATATTTAAACATTTTAAAAAAGCGAAATGACTTCAGTATTGGAAATAAAGAGAGTTACAAGCTCCGACATCTTGCTGACAAGCTGAAAATTCACTAAATGGTGACTTTAAAGCCATTTAGCTCTTTGAACCCAGTGTGTGAAGAAGGGCCAAAGGAGGAGGGCATGTGTGCGCGTTTATGTGACAGAGAAAGTGTAGAACCAAAAAAACAGTGTGCTGAGGTCACAACACGAGTTGCTATGTTAATTTCTCATTGGGTAGCTTGGCTCGGGTTACCAATGCCGACGTTGAGAAAGTGGCAGCCCTGTACCCCAGCAGGCTGCAGGTCTACACCAGGAACAGGGTGTTTATGACGTCACATGCCTGTTCTGCGTGATGCTGGAAGGGGGAGACCACCTCACGGTGTTGAAGCAATCATGGCAGACTTACAAGTGTTTCCCAGAAGCAGGCTACCTGGGGGTATATTCTCTGCTTTCAAGTTTCTACTAAAACCCTCTGCCTGAATATTAAATTACCTTTAACTGCTCAGTTTATTGGTCAGTAAAACTTGTTGAGGGAAAGCTAAAATTTAAGAGTTTCATTAAGAGCTGCTGTCATTGCTAAATCACATCAGAGGGTGACATCAGACTGGTAATGTGCGTAAGCTTCACCTGTTTGAAATTTCTGTTTTCTCTTTCCTTTTAATGTCCCTTTTAAAATTCCCCCTACTTTATTTGGAATTGTCAAATAATAGAAAACTTCAGTTTATATTAAAGAAACTTTAAATGATAGAACAACATAAACTTCTACTTGCAAATGGACGTTTTTTTTTGTTTCTTTTTTAAATTTCATAAAAATTGCAATGAGCATTCAGTTATTGAGTAAATGCTTTATACAACTACATATTGCTATTATAACTGTGGCTAATCTATGTCTCTAAGTCAGTGCTACCACCATGTTTCACTGTGGGACTAAAGCAATCTTTCAACATGAGCTGTCTTCTTGCAAGTCTTCCATTAAAGGTATGACTTTTGAAGTGCATGACGTTATGTTTTGTGTGTGCGTTTCGTCTGCAGCTCCACCAGAATTGTCTTGGGCTGCTTGGGTGTTTCACTGATTCATGCTCTCCTTCCTAACCCAGTCTGTGTAGATGGAAAGATTTTCTGGGAGGATTGCAGTTCAGCCATAGTTTGTCAGATGGCGGACCGAACAGATGTTCAAAACCTGAGATGACATTTTGGACCTTAAACCTTTAAATTTGCAGAATTATAACAATGACCTGTCTGCTGTGTTCTTAGGTCTTCGAGAGGCATTATTTCTACCAATGCTATATAAGAAACCTCTGAATCCAACAGCTATATATGCGCTTTAGAATCCCTGCTTGCAGACACCACAAATTTAAAAACTAATTTGTCATTTTATCAATTAATTTGTCACTTCGACAATAAAATACAGTGGGGCAAAAAAGTATTTAGTCAGCCACCAATAGTGCAAGTTCTCCCACTCAAAAAGATGAGAGAGGCC
>NW_015150556.1:394023-395290 GCF_000732505.1 Cyprinodon variegatus | reverse complement strand
GGCCTCTCTCATCTTTTTGAGTGGGAGAACTTGCACTATTGGTGGCTGACTAAATACTTTTTTGCCCCACTGTATACTTCTATCTAATCAAGGATCTTATGGTAATAGGCTGCACTTGATTCTATTTAGCTGTATAACAGTAAGGTGGGCTGAATATAAATGTTCACTACATTTTCTAGGGTTTATAATTTTGATGAACAAACCTGTGAGGAGGACTGTTGAATCCTGCGATGGATGACTGTAATCTTCACTTTGAGCTGGTTCGCTGTCACTGCAAAATTACACATTTTAGAGAAAGTCCTTTTTGGTTCAAAAAACATCACTTTCAGACAAAAGGAGTTAGAAAAGAAAAAGAGTGGATGTAGAAATAAGACATGGGGAGAAAGTGGTGGCACATCAATTTTGTAGCTTTGTTATGACGAAAAACAGCAATTTTTTACCTAACGGCTTCCAGTCTTTTCTGGTCGTCAATGTGGCTGAGCTGCCGGACGGTATCCTGCAGGCCTCGGATCTTAGCTTTCTTCTCATTCAGCACCATGACAAAACGTGAATACATTTCCTTTTCTAACATCTCCTTATCCTTAACCCCCTCCTCCAGCCTGTTGGGACAAACATTCAGTATATACCCATGTTAGACCTGACACAAAAAGACTAACACATGTTGTGGGCTGTGAGTCAGATCTTCTTTGTCTTCTGGACAAACTGATTAGAACATCAAAGAGAAATAAACTCCATGGAAAGACATTTTGTACTTTTATTAATTCTGATATTTCCGACAATCTCCTAAAATGAGAAATTTCATTGGATGCATTCAAATGTTTCCAAATATTTGCAAATATTTTACTTACATCCTCTGTCATCATATAAACAATATCTTTATCTTATCTTTCCCAAAATATTTAAAGGCTTAAAACTCCAAATATATGTACTTTAAAATCTAACATAAATACATAAGACAAACATAGAAATGAGATCATTTAGATTTATTTCTTAACCAAACTAAAACATACTAAGCTTGATTTGATTATTGACAACTAGAAAAAAACTGGTGAAGTTCATCCTGTACTACAAGAGTCTGGGTGTTTATCAAATAATAGAACAAGCAGCTGATTTTGAAACAACACTGTTTTATGAAAAAAGTACATGCTTTCTTATTTTAAGATTTTGCGTATAACAGATTTTTACAGATTTTTTATACAAAAATCCCCTCCCCCCCTTTAACGACCCACCATCAGAATCATAGGCCCCGTCCACACGAAGTCAAAAC
>NW_015150556.1:357171-393746 GCF_000732505.1 Cyprinodon variegatus | reverse complement strand
GAGGTGGCGAAACGTCTTCAAATCTTGGAAACCAAGTCCAGTGGATATTTTTTGAATTTTTACGGAAAAACATAAGGGAAGTGTTTCTATTAGTTTATTTATTTTTATTACAGAGATTTTAAATGCTGGCTGATATTAGTATATCGGAACCCCAATAGAAAACCGTCCACTACACTTTTTTTCACAATAGTTGTATGACTATTACAGAACAACACTGCTGCCAAAGCACTACAACCGCAAATACTCTTAAAAATCAAGCACAGGTCTACGAGGTCTGTATTGGTGAATCATTTTAGTGGCTGTAGAGAGTAGAAAGTGAGTGGCTGCTGTTCAAAGAGCTGAATTAATGAGGATGGCTAAGGACATGCATGAATCAAGTAAAACACCACATTAAATATGATTTTAAATAAGTATAGCATTGTATTATAGTTAAAAACTTTAGAAAAGTTTCATGATACAGGCTCTTTAAAAAAGTTGTGCATGAAAAATGTGACTAAGAATTGAAAAATTTTAATACTATTACCGATCGCTGAAGTATCATCATGCCCAGGGTTATAAATTCTAAAGGTTTCAACGTAATCAGCGTCAGGGAGCAATTATTAATACATTTTTTTAAGCTTACTTTCTTTTGTAGGTGCTGTATCATGCTCAGCTGCCTTTGTGAGCTGATGGCAGTCTTATCGATGCAGGGTGCATGTCTTTACAGTGTTCCCATCGTATATTTGCAAACAAGACGGCAAATGTGTTGAAAAACAAAGATTCTACTGCCGTTACACTCACTTAAAGTCAGGGTATCAGCATAATTCTATTATAATTTTAAAGGTTTCAGCGTAAATACCCCTGGAAGGAAGCCCAGTTATTAAACGGGGACCATAACAGCAGGTTACACTGAAATCCACAAGCGAGAACCCTGATGGCACGGTTTTAGTTTTTCACACTTGGCTTTTCAAACTTAAATTCATTCTTGTTTAATAAATCTGTTGTGATATTTTATATATTCTATATCTTGAGGACAGAGTTGAATAACTTTAGCACCTTCCACATATTGGTAGATATGAATAACTGGTAAAACAACTGAATAAAACCATAACCATTTTTGAAAATGTTCTTAGATTTCCTTTGTGTTTCTTACTCTTTCAGTATTTGTTGGTGTTCCTGTCTAAGTCTATGGTTTGCCTCCAACAGATTTGAGTTTTCCCTCTCCAAATCTGTGCTGTGCTGCAGAGACTTTCCGATCATCTCCCGGATTAACTCTGAAGGATCTGGAGCTGGTTGGAGCTCCACGGAGCCCAGGTGTACCTAAATGCCAAAACAGTGAAAGAGAAATATGAAACAATGATTAAATAAATTAAGGAGAACGATCATATTTGATTGTTCTTGTATTTTTGCTTTAAAACTGCAGAGAAAGTAAAAAATAATCTGCAGCTTCTCTGGCATTATCATTTATCGGTGGCTGAGAAGCCAAGCAATGAAATCACTTCAATTATTAAGCTCTCACAACTCCAGACAGATCTGACTTTGTCCAACTAACTGTGCTGACACTGAAACACAAGTGGATGCTTGTAGTGAAGCTGGAAAAATCCTGAATAAAGTCCGCCTGGCACTGTAGTCTTGACATTGACGCATAAAATTGTTGACTTGCCTCACCTAGCTTCCAAAAATCAGCTACCTATGAAAAATGAGTAAGCATTTGCACCTTTCTGTCATCATGAGGAGTTCTGCAATGGTATGGCATTTAATTTTCACTGAAGTAGGAGACTGTTTGAGCATGAGGCTATTTCTTGTGTCTGAGAGAAAGCAGAATGACTTCATCAGTCACCAATAAACTATGCCAGTGAGACATCTCCCCTCTGTTGTATCTTAAGCACTATGGAAAAATAGACATCATTCCAAAGCAAGAAAACGTTCCTCCCTGCCTTCCATTTTGGCATTAAATTAGAGAACAGGCTTGAAAAAAGCTCTTGCAAACTGTACACAATGACATTGTCAGACTTTTATCTGATGTGTAACAATTTTTTTTATCTCACGGTAAAATGCCGATTTTATCACTTATAGCCACACCCTATTTGCCTGTTGCCCTGGTAATAGCAGCATGTTCACACACAAACATACAACTTAAGGTACACTGAAAAACCAGAAGGTAACACGGTGTTAAATCTTTACTAGGCCATGGAGAGGTTGAAGACTCACTGCTACAAAGCCTCTACTTTCAAAAGCTCTCATGAAACAGCTGTCATTGTTGACCTGGACTGATGCTGTCCCGGCAGGCCACACAGCTATTTTCCCTTCCTTCACTGAACTTGTACGTGCCACTTAGCAAATACCGACTTCACAATGCCTTTACAGATTTGTGCATATGTTATCCAGCATTCTATATCCTTTTTTGTGTGTTTTTTGTGTAAATGTTGCTTTTCGTCATCCTTTTCTTCTCATTATGTGAAAGGAGAACAAATAATCCTTGTCTATGCCAACCTGAATTATCTCAGGGTGCTGGGGACTGTCACTCACTGGGCGAGATGCAGAATACATCAGTGAGACCTAGTCCATCACAGAGCGACATGTGTTCAAACAAGACAGATAACTATGCATTTTAACACTCATACCTATAGAATATTTCAGGGAAACAATCAACAGCCGTGTTCTTGGACTGGGATATAAGAACCAATAACCTAACAAAGAGTAGATTTAAAAAGATTGTTTAGTTCATGTTCCAAACCCAGCTACCTGGCATGGATTTTAAACATGGGATCATTGTTTGCTTAGTTTAATGTTTTTAGATATTATTTTGAGTTCCAAAACTGATCTTTTTCATGACATCATGGAACCATAGAGAGTTATTAGCCATCCAGGATACCTTTAAAGCATTGCAGAAGTGATCTAGCTGCTGAAATATGGATCACCTCCCACAATGCGATTCAATCACGGGTTGCATGCCTACAGTAAAATAAAGTAATATCTTAGTTGCACCAATAATAAATTCTTTTTTTTTAATGATTATTACCTGTCCAACCAGAGTCTGCAGGTCCATGTAATACATACTGAGTCTTAGCACTGATAAAAATATCTACCCACACTATTACAGACAAAAACAAATGACAGCTAATATTGTACTGTTATTTTTTATAACCTTAGATGCAACTGCTTATCTCTCACATAAAATCTTAAATGCAGACATTTAGCAAATCTGATTATTCAACACACAGATTGATGCAACCACATTGTGGGTTTTAAGAATCTTTGTTCTAAAAATTCAACAATGAGGATCCCCACTCTTCCTGTTTTATTTTTATACTCGGTTCAGATTTTTTACTTCTTTGCAGAAATTTTAGAGTAACTTCTTTTCAGCTACTTTGGCACTGCACCAGACCACTCCCTGCACCTAGAGGTGACTAGAGCAAATCTTGATGGGATTAGTACAAGAAGCAGACCACCCAGAATTAAAGAAAGAGGATCCAGAGAATAAAAAGAAAGTTCCAGTACCATCAACTTGGCTCTGGTGGCCAGTGCAGAGGTCTCTCATGGAGGGAATTAGTGTGACTGAGCCTAATGAGTCATCAGCATGTTGATGTAGCTGTGTTCTGGTTAGATGGGTGGCAAGATTGTTTTGTTTGGCTAGTGTGGTAGAAACACCCATTAAGAATGGATAGTGGTTGTTAAATCAAATTTCAGCACTATTCAAGGAATTGTATCTAATTCAAGGATTTATAAACAGGGTGGGATACATTTTACCATATGTTTGCATGGGTTGAAAGGCTGCAAATATGTAAAGACAAAAATGTCTTAGCTTTGATCTTCCTCTTCCTCTAACCTCCAATCCAATCAATCGTCCCTTCAACCCAATCCCATACATCTTGCAATGCACCTAAGGAGGGTCAGTTAAAAAAATCAGCCACATATGATGGATGTTGGCAAAACGTTTAACTCTGACATGGTGTGTAGAAAAAATATATGCATTTTAAAGAACATTACTTCCACCTTTTACAGCAATATCTGGACATTTGTGAATCTTCACTCTGCCTGCCAACAGCATTTAGGGAAAAAACTCTTCCATAACTAACACTCAACTAGTTAAAGGCACCATAAACATCTAAACCTGTGGTAGGACTGGCTCTGTTTACTGAATGAGCATCAGAAACGAACCTCAGCTGTTGTTTATTTATTTTGCTCCTGCTGACTTTTAAATACCAAAGGTTTCATGTTTCTCCATCCTTAAACTTCAAGGTTTTCTTAGAAGACCTGCAGCTGTAAACACAAGCATTTCACATCACCAAGGGTTTACCTTTGTTGCATGGAAAGGAAGAAGGATATTAAACAGTCTATAAATCTGAAAGTCTATCCAAGCACTGTGTTAAGTATTACAGAGATAGTGGTAATTAGACTTTTCCTTTCTCAATTTGTTTCTCCTGACACAGAAACTTAAAGGTCACTTGGCATGCTGATGCCAACTTGTGCCAACATGTGGGAGGTCAGACTCTTTGTCTGTGATGGAAAACCCACTGCCACATTCCTCTCTTTGACAGAAACAATAGTAAAAGAAAGATTTTATCCACAGTAAAAATTTCCGCCTCTAAAAGCTTAACAAAATTAAAATGATTCAGTACTCTATTTTCCAGGATACAAAGATACATAAAATAAAGTAAATTTGATAAATTACTTCACATTTTTGGGGATCTGAGATCAAGTTAATACTTGTTGTATCGTAAAAGACTTACTGATTTTAACAACCCACAGTTTATCCACATATGTTAAAGTAAAAAAACTTAAGGTTTATTCAACACAATGTGGTTCAGAGTGTGTGGTCTAGAAGTTTGTTTGTGTGTGTCCGTCTAAAGACACTCAGTCAGACCATAAGGTCAGATGTTGACGTAGGTGTGCAGCACAACTGTCCCAGTGAAAATGATACCATAACATGCTGTGGGTGCTGAAAACAAAGGGTTTTTTTATCTCACCCCTCAAATCAAGATGTACCATATGTTAACAAAAAAAAACAATAATTTGATGATTAACCGACTGACATATCAGAGCTTTGGTCTTTTACAGTGGCTTCTAATCATACTCATATCTCTTAAATTTTTCCACAGTTTCGCATTTTTAAATCTCAATCCAACCAATACAAATCTGTGCAATAGAAATAAAAAACTCAAAAAATTTAAATGGAATTAATTGTTTAGAGTAGTCACAAAAGTTAAATTTCTCCTCAACTAATAATCTAGCTCAATACCATATCTATCTTTTCTGTGAAGGCCTCTAAGATTTGTTAGGGAGCATTAGTGGACAAACAGCACCATGAGAAAAAAGAGGAAAAAAAACTAACTAAGAGGTATCCATTCAACAAAATTAAGAGGCTGGATAAGGAGAGTGTTGTTTTCGTAACTCTGGAGGAGCTGTAGAGAGGAAAGAAAAGCAAGTCAGGGTTAGTATTTAGATGAGCATAGCTAAATACAGAGCAACAGAGGTGAAAAAAAACACTTTAGGTAGGGGTGGAGGATCATCTTCCAGCAGGAAAAAAAACCCCTGTAAAACAAGGGCTTCATCTAAATTTTTGCCAAAGCCAAATATCCAATTCAGACACAGGTTTTGTTGAAAAAATTGCTGTTAATGCACATATTTCCATCAAATCTGGTTAAAAGGTATTTTGCACACAGAAATTCAGTGTCTAGATGTGCAAAATTGGAAAGGATATACACCAAAGAATGGGCAGCTGTAATGCTGCAGATAAAGGTAGAACAAACAAAGTATTATGTTACAAGGGCTGAATGCAAATGCATGCTGTGCTTTTTCAGAATAGTTGTTGTTAAATAACTAAAAAAATAATAATAATGTAGGCCTGTTTTTCCACTTTAAAATCTGGTTCTATTTTATGTTGATATATTATATAACATAAGTAAAATATATATAGATTTGTGGTTGGAGTGTAAAAATGCAAATCACTACAATTAAAGAACATTGACAATCTTTTTTAATCTTCAGTCTTTAAATAACTATTTCGTCTACCAGACAGAGAAGTGGGTGAGTGAATGCGCCTGATGATGATAAACAGTGTTCAAGGTTTGGCGTGGTTACTTGGTATGGAAGAAGTGGGCACAGAAGTTGAGATCAGCTCGTCTTCTCACCACCAGGATCTACTGTGAAGGGGCGTGAGGCCCGATAAAGAGCAGGAAATGAGGGGCGACAATCAGTTCATTCCTGTGATAATGCAGACTTTTACAAGAATGGCAAGCAGGTTACCAGACAGGAGATAATATAGAAAGATACTTTAAACACTTGCTCTTCAAAGAGATATCTGCCTTAAAAAAAATGTTGGCTGCTGACGATTTGATTAGTCACTTTGAACAGGAAATCACTGTAGGTTTGAGAAGGAAAGTCAAACATTCAGTAACATGTTACAACAAATTAATTCCTTTTTTAGTGATAAGACAAGAGCTCATTTAAACTAAAAAAAAGTCACTCTAATAGAAATAAGTCACTTTAAAGCAAAAGGATTACATAAATAAGAATCAATGTAGAGAGGATTCCTAATTACTTTATAGTCATAGTACAGTGGACCTCCTAACTCAGTCTTTTTAACATAGATCAATAGCACATCTACATTTCATTAAAACATCTTGTTCAGAAACTGGTAAAACTACAACTTGTGGTATAATAGTTGACTTTAGAAGGAAAGAAAAAATGTTGGTGTTAAAGATTTTGAAGAGGCTTTGGTAACCATTGTGTTCCATTTTACCTTTGAAATATGAATTTGGATGTGGGAATGATATCAAAACCAACTGTGTTGCACTTCCAACACTTCCAACTAACTGGAAGATAACTGGAAATAAACTGAAATGAAGTAAAAATGTTTATATATTTTTTTATTCTGATATAATTAATGCTCTTAGTGGGTTGCTGTCAGTTAAAGGCATGTTTTACAGTCTCTATACTCCAGTTGATGATTAATTGATTACTAAATTAGTTGACGATTATTTCAATAATCGATTAATCTATTTCTTTCAGCCCTACTCGTATCCCATAACTATCACATCCTTCAAGTTAGACAGTGCCAATGGATAAGGCTAATAAATCCATTCAGTTTCAAAATGCCAGTCAACAAAAAGTGATTAAATTTACTCAGTAATTAATTTTTATTAATTTAACTTTACAACTTATAAACCTAAGAAATTAAGTTGGATCAACTTGATTCAATTACTTGAGTCATTATAAACATTGCCCCTTCTGCAAAAATATGTTTCTCCTGTTATAGATACTGGTATGTTTTACCCCATGAAGGGGTTATTTTTTCTTTCAGTTGGGTAACATACATTAATCATCATGAACACTAAGAACGCTAGGTTAAAGGTGTGAAGGTTGCACTCTTATCAACTCAGTCTATTCAGAGATGCACACAAAAGATCTGTAGATACTGCATTTGGTTTTGGGGGTTGGGCTGTAAGCAATAGATTTATTGGGCCCTCCAGGTTGCAGGGTGGGGTCCTCTTGGATTGGAGTTTGCTTAGCACAGATGTTATCAGACCACATTAGATTTGTATCTGAGAAGTTAAGAGGCCAGCTGCACATCTGAAGCTTTGTTGTGTTATTTGAAGCATTTTACATATCATTGTTCTACAGGAGCAACTGTAGGTAAAGGGAGGGGCTAATGGGGGGCTATTTAGTGGTGTCACATGTGTCGCATAGTATTCATTTGAATACCTTGCTGCCAGTATTTGCAGATTTAAGACTGGAATTCAACTAAGCAAGCAAGGCTACATGTTGTATGCTTTCATGTTGTCCTTGAGAGGTGTTTCTGAAACAATCCAACTTTTCTCACCCTTTTTTTTTGGTCATCCTACTAGAATTACTCTTATTTAGCAAACCAAAGGGGTTAAAGATGTTGGCCTAGTGGTTAGAGCATTGAGCTTGCGCTCTGAGAAGGTTGCAAGTACCCAGCTCGATCCCCACAGCCTGCACTCTGGGTCCGTGGGCAGGACCCTTAACCCCACACTGCTACCTTGATGCCACACAGTGGCAGCCCACTGCTACCCAAGGGCATTGGATAAAATGCAGAGATAAATTTCTCCAATGTGAGATCAATAAAGTTCAATTATTTTTAAACCTCTACAGCTGTTGCCTCCAAACCCTGACCCTCAACATCTACTGTCCTGCAAGCTTTAGATGCATCCTGCCCCGAATCAAATGAATGGCTCATTACCAGGCCTTTGCCAAACTTAATGGCACGCTGAAGTGGTAATTCAGTCATTTGTGTTAGAGAAGGGATGCATCTGAAATCTGCGGGACAGTATATCTTGAGGACCAGGGTTGGAGAAAACTGCTCTACAGATTGATGTAGATTTGCCATTCATATTTTATGATGCTCTCACTTCTGTTAAATCAAGTAGAAGTTACTTTTAGCAAATTAATCTAATAACAATATATTCGCTAGAAACTGTTTTTATTTTACACATTTAACAATTATTTAGCAAATTAGCTTTTTTTTCTTACAACGGTGTAAAAAGCTGTGTAAAGAATAAATGTATTTAAACAAAGCAATTGTAAATAGAGTCCTATAATTAATGAGTAATTCAATTTTGAATAATCTGGCTTTTATATTTGTTAAACTACCCTTGGACTTCAGAAACAATTAAATTCTTCTTGATCTAGATTGATTCAAGCCGGGCAAACACTGTCCGATTTTTTTGCCCTTTTTGGGCCAATTCTCCAATCGTGCGAGAATTTTTTTCATTCAGGCAGACTTTTAGCCTGATCATGTACATGGGGTAACGAGGGGCAATCAGCTTCTTACCTCCCGATCAGGAATCATATAGTCGGGAGAAAATCAAACATGTTTGAAATTCAGTCGGCCGACGAAAGGTTGCACAGTGTGAAAACATGCATCGTGAGCTGTAAACTTTTTAATCCTGCGGTCTCCTCGTACAGTGTGAGCTGTAGATGTGTGCAATGATTGAAAATATCGCACAGTGTATGCCCAGCTTAAGATGTCAGAAAAAATCCTGGGAGATTTTACTCATTAGTTATATCCTTCTTCAGTGCTGTTACTACAAATGAATCAACAGCACATACAGGTTGCAAATCTCCAGTATAAATACACCAAAAGTTCTCTATTTGGCAAAGATCTGGTGACTGTGAACGTCATTTGTGCACAGTGAACTTGTTTTTATCTTTACGACCTAATTTTAAGATAATTTTATCTTTGTGACACTGTGCAAGAGCTTACTGAAAGTAGACATCAGAAGACGGGTACACTGTGGTTGTTAAAGAATGAACAAGATCAGCAGCAATTTTTTTTTATGCCAACATGGTACTAAGAGACAAAAAAGTGTGTTAAGTAAACACCACCAGCAGGAACCATTGTACAAAGACAGGATTGATGCATGCTTCCATATTCAGATTCTACCACATGATCAGGTGAGGTGACGACTCACTAGAACAGTCAAACTATTTGATTATTCGTTGTGTGTCGTGACCTTAATTTCCTTTTGTAGCACATCATCTTTAAAAGACTGTTATATTTTCAGACTGGAAAAAAAACAATCATCAGGTATGTTATAACTATAGACTTTTAAACAGTGCAAACAAATGAAACTATATTAAATGTTTTACTTATCCATTTTGCCAAAGTATTTTAAAATAAAAAATTGGTATATTTAATAGTGATTTTACTTTGACAGTTCATTTTACTTCAACTGCTCTTTAAAAGTTTTTTTTTTTGTTGTGTCTTTTTTTTAATACAGCCTTGTTAAAAATAAGATATGTCTACATATCAGTCAGGGAAGCTGTAGGAGGAAAAGGCTCTCTAATCAGCCGATGTGTAAGACAGGACATCCCTGTTAATAAATCAGGGTTTTATGGTCTGTACTGTGTTCCTAACCTTCTGCCCCTCTTTCTGTGATCAGGACCTCTTAAGCAGCACCTAGGGGCCCTTGCTGACCCACTCCCTCAAGCTAAAGGCACCTCTGGTTTTGGAAGAATGACATGAAAATCAACAGATAGTTCTGACCTGGTCTTTATCAAGTATTTCAGTTTCAGTAAATTATCTCCACAGATCCTTGAGAAACGGTTTTATATCTGTCTTTCAACATGCTGAGATTTAAACAGTGACTGTTGAAAATAATGCTTTTTCTTTTTCTTTTTTTTTTTTTTTACCAATGCCTTCTATCTCATTGTGTTTCTATCAGTGGAAGTCACAGACTGTATTTGTAAAGTACAGTTTATGTTATTTTTCTTTTATAGTTGCCTGAGGGAACCAAAACTTTTATAACTCTAATTGGGGAAGCTATAAAACTTATCTTCTAAACAGCCCCCACAATAAAAGAAAAAAAAGAAGCTTCCTTTCTATTTTTGTGTGTTGTAAGAGGCATTTGTCCCCAGGAGTAGTGGTGATAACAGAGAAGAACATCATGTTATGACATTCAAAACCACAGATACACCTACAGCTGTGATCCCAGGCAGTCCAAACCGGTTCCAGTAAATCAGCCAGCTTTTAAACTATGTCGCGCAATTCTGTTTATGTGGACTTTAATAAGAAGTTTTTTAAATGGCCACAAAAGAACTATAATCTGTGATTTCAGATTTTAATATTTTCTTATTGGCTAAAAAAAAAAAAAAAACTGGGTAAGTCTTTTCTTTTTTTTTCCATTGTCCTCAATCAAAAATCGTTGATATATATATATATATATATATATATATATATATATATATATATATATATATATATATATATAAAATTTTGTTTTTGTTTTTTTCTGGGTGTAAATATACGGAGCCCCTCTGATGACATGGTCAAAAAAAATGTTTAATTGTGGCCACGAAGTAGTATTTCGTGCGCACGAAATACTACTTCGTGGCCACGCAATAAGTATAACGTGCGCACGAAATACTTATTAATAATATTAATATCATTCCTGGACAACTGGGTAAGCAAATCGAGCGCACCTTAGACCTTAGAGAAGGCGCGCTCGATTTGCTTACCCAGCTGTCCAGGAATAATATTAATATTATTAATAAGTATTTCATGCGCACGTTAAACTTATTGCGTGGCCACGAAGTAGTATTTCGTGCGCACGTTAAACTTATTGCGTGGCCACGAAGTAGTATTTCGTGGCCACAATTACAATTTTTTTTTGACCATGTCATCAGAGGGGCTCCGTATAAATATGACATTTTTTGTAATAATATTTCATTGTCAATGTTAAATAGAAATGCTAAAACGAAACTTTCATGGGTGATATTGGATCAGTTCAATCAGTTTGTCTGTGATAAAGATATTTGAGGGGGGTTACCAAAAGTTTTGTTAGTTTTCCCAGATAGATTTCATCCAAATTTTATACTATAGACAAATCGAAATAGAATGTTTCACCAGATACAAAATCAGCTTTCTTCCACAGCTAGCTCTGTGTTCAGAACTTTAAAAGTAATTTAAAGGGAAAATAGCATAGCAAAGGAATTTGTATTTCAGGTGATCTAGAGAAACTGCGCAGACAGGAATGGTTAAGCATATCTCTCTGGGCATAAATCCACCATGTTAATTGCTATAGGAGAAGACTAAGGTCCTAGTCTTTAAAAATTGTCGATAGGAAGTACTTAATTGCTGCAAAATAATAAAACACAAAGCAAATGAAATTGGTGGCCATTTTGCAGGTGACTTACAAAGACTGCACCCACCATAGATAACAGGCACAGAACATGTCCAGTACGCCCTATTTAAAATAGAAAATTGCCTAAGCTTCTAGCAATTTGGGAGAACAGAGTGGTTGTAAAGGAAAGGCAAAGTTTGAAGACATGCAGTGTTACTTGCTTGAATATGTACAACACACTAATATATATGTATCTGAAAGTGATACAAATAAAAGCAACATTTACCAACACTAGAATAACGAAAGTCATGTAAAAAAAAAATGTTTATAATTATTCATAAAACTTTGAAAAGCTGACTTTGCTGCTTTACCCCCACCCCTGTCATTAGTCCAAAAAGCAGCAACCAGCAGATTTGGAGTATTATGAAGCTCTAATAATAAGTCTAAAACTAATAACCTTTAAAAATAGTCTATTTTTAAGGGTAGGCTTAAAACTTTCCTTTTTGATAAAGCTTATAGTTAGAGTGGCTCAGGTTATCCTGAGCTATCTCTATAGCTATGCTACTATAGGCTTAGACTTCTGGAGGACATAGGGACCCCTATTTCATGATTCTGCTTCATTCTCTCTCTGTTCTCCTATTCTGCAGAATCTGTTCAATCTCTAACGTTCTGCTCTCTCTGCTTTTTCTCACAGTTGCTTTGCCTCATCTGATCCTGTTTGGCTGTGACACCATCCTGGAGAAAAATATCAGCTGTGCTGCTGCCATCAACAACTTTGTTTATACATGTTCGAGATCTGTCTGTTTTTCAGTGTAGTCCTGTTTCTCTGACTGCGACTGGCTGTATGTGCTCTCTTCATCCTCTGACATGGGAGTTGACTCAGAGCTCGTCTGCCTGGCTGTGTGTTTCCTGGATTGGGCCACCTTTTACAGTTGCTTATTGTATCTCTGCTTCTGTCTCCTTGAACCCCAGTCAGCCTCAGCAGATGGCTGCTCACACTGAGTCTGGTTCTGCTAGAGGTTTCTTCCTGTTAAAAGGGAGTTTTTCCTCTGTGTGAGATCCCCTTGCAACATGCAATCCCTCACTTGTGAGGAATCAACTGGTTTTCCTTATATAGAAAGCTTTGAATCAATATGACTGTATGATCTGGTGAACTGTAAAGTGCCTTGAGATGACGTGTGTTGTGAATTGGCGCTATATAAATAAACTGAATTGAATTGAATTAATAAACTGTATCAAACCAAACCAACATTAAAACACCAAATTGACCTAAAATACTGGAAAAAAGGTAGGCCCATAAATATATAATACAAAATAACTGTGCTTTGTAGTCACTGTGGTTTTGGTTTTCATTCAATTGCATTTATTTTCAGCCATTCTGTTGCATTAATCTAGATTAGAAGTGATTGTAAAATGCGGTTATCATTTTTATTTAGTATATTTGAAAAAGCAGGTGCAAAGTTGCAAGATTTCTGCTGTTGTTGCGGTCACAAAGGGGCATTTGTACAAACAGAGGATGGAAAGAGTGTCTGTGTTTACAGAAATATGGGAAGGTCAGACATAGGAATGGTAGAATAATATACCGTAAGGTGGGAAAAAGACATGAACAAATAACATTTCTGCAATTAAACTAAAATGAAAACTGTCACAACTTAACTGAAGTATTGCTGCATATTCATGAACAAAAATAAATTTGACTTCAACAGCCACCAGAAAAAAACAAGAGAATAGTAAAACCATCATGGAGCCTTTAAAGGGACATTATGGATGCACCAGCTGCTTCGGATGTGATGCATTTAACTTCAAGACAGATTATATTTCCTCCCCTATGCATTTCTTACAGGCTTTGCATGAAACACAGTTATGCTTTTCTACTCTAAAAGGATTTGTATTTTGTGTTATAATGATTATAACCATCATTACCTCCTGCTTCATGGCTTAAAATTTATCTTCAGTCACAAACATGTATGTTTTATCCATTGCCAATGCAGCTTTATTTACTTTTTTGCTTGTTCAATTGAGGGCTCCTTATTTGGAATCTTTGAAGATCAAGCTCTAAGAGTATTCATAATTGTTGATCTTATGTCTCAATTTCTATAAGTCATCCATCATGCCAAGTAAAAATAATACTTTTTTGTTGGTTCTCTTGTTTCATGAATTCTGGTAGGTTATTTTTATTTCTTTTTCAAACAAATATATATAAAAGTTCATTCTCACCGAAACGTTTTTACAGATCTTCTGATATGAGAGCAGACTGTGATCTGGGCTCAGGTTAAAAGAATACTCCACTTTGCCTTTTCTTCCTTCTTCTCTTTCTCCGCTTTTTGTCAGAGCTTGAAGAAGATGCTCAACATATTTCTCTCTTATGACACCCAAATCATTGGCTTCTCTTGTCACCTCATCCTCTGAAACTGACAAAACAGTCCCCGATCAAACAAATAATCTCTCATGAAAGGTTATTTTCTTTCATGCTGCAATTATTTCATAAACACATGGAATTGAAGCATGCATCTCAGGGTTGACAGAAGCTCGCAGAACAAAACTACAAACATTAATTAAGCAGTAACACAAGAGTACATGTGAAAGCAGGGTTTTAAAGAAAGCATGCAGAGAAACCAGGGGCGATGTCATCAGCTGTTGCACAGCTGTTAACACTGGTTGGAAGGTCCCAATTAGCACATCAAACGCTGAAACACCGACAACCAAGGGGGCCACACATAACTGTTACAATCCCATCTCTACCTGTCAGCTCTACAGATGCACAGCAAGGGAACTACCGACAGTTATGTTCCAGGTGTCTAAAGAGAACACATTGTCCTGTGCAGATGTAACTACCGACCCAAATGGATGTGAAAACACACATATCCTTGTATGCACACATACTCACATGGAGAGTGGTTTGCATCGACAAAGAAGAGCCTTATACATTTTAATATAGTTTCCACACCTGTAAGCTGCAGTGAATAGGAGTAAATAAGAATAATGAAACAAGGTCCCTGCTGTCCCACAAGTTAAAGAATCAGAACAGTCATAACATTATTACCAGGGGTCAGCCAGGTGCATGTAAGCTGCGGACAGCTCAATGAATAGTGCACCTGGTGACAAAGTAGTCAACCCACCAGTCAAAGAAAGCCCATATTTTCTACTACTAAGTCCTTTAACTTTATATTTGTAAATATTATGAATACAGCTTTCAAATGTGAAATCCTTACCCTCTCCAATCCATGCCGAGCTTCCATCAGTGAGAGCTAGTGTGAAGCCCGCACCAAGATCCACAGCCCAGTCAACTCTCAGGAAGTAGGGGGTGCCTGGATTCAGAGATATCTGCTGAATTGTGCCGCTCATGTCTCCTGTATAACCTTAATGCCTGCAGAAAATTATAAACAATATTTTACAAATCCAAACACAACTCATATAACTTCAGTACATTCAAATACAAACGTTCTTCTCCTCAGCAAAACCTTCCCTCCGGTTTTTGGGTATCTAAAGGCATTCTAATGCCACAAGAGATTTCAAGTCCCTCCAGGGGATTATTCTAGTGGGACATGTGAGAAAACCCCTAAAGGGCATTCTGATAACATCATCAACAAAAAAACCCTACAGAAATGACTTTTGGTAACAACTCAAGGTGGTTCTACTCTAAGCTCTTCTTAGTTGATTGAGCTCTACTTGGTTTCTCTAAGACTAAGTCCAGCCACCTTATAGTGAGCTCAATTCACTGCTTGTGTCGGGGGGACTTTCTTCTTTCTATTATGATTTTTATCTCATTGCCAGAGCTTAAAGTCATAGATGGGCCAGTAAATTGAAAGCTTTCCTCTTTTCTTAAGACAGACCAAAACACCTTTCACCATGGCAAACAAAGTCATCCTACTATCACCAGTGGAAAATACACCAACATACTTAAAGGGAAATGCAGTTTTTTTTACATTGGGTACTTGATCTTACATTATTACGTCATGTTCTACTCACCCATATGAGTTTTGTGTCATTTGGAGCTGTTCTGAAGATATTCGGTTAGGTTATATCCAAGTAATGTCTTCCTATGGGCAAACGACTTGAAGGCACAAACGGAATATCTTCAGAACAGCTCAAAATGACAAAACTCATATGGGTGAGTAGAACATGATGTAATAACGTCAAGAGACCAATGTAAAAAAAAAAATGGCGTTTCCCTTTAAAATCCTCCACCTGAGGCAAAAAATGACCCCAATCCATAGAGCAAACACCTGTTTTGATGAAATGCATATTAGAAATGTACGGTAAACAGATATTTTCCAGACCAATCAGAGCAGGGCATCTTCCAAATGTCAAAAAAACAACAACCAAATGATGGACCATCAGTCTAGGACAATGCTGGCAGGCTGGTAAGATAGGCTGTGCATGCTATTTTCTAGTTACATAAACTAGCTTTCTAAAAGAAACATGTGGCCATGTTTCGAAACAAATGGCATTACTGCAAATGTATAAAACAACCACCTTTGTCTCTCATGCGGTCAGCCTCTTGTTGGTCTATTGCTCAAATTGTGCATTTGAAGCTAGTATAACAAAAACACCTAAGAATACTGTAGGTCTTTTTTTTTTATCTGTTAAATGTATCAAAGTGCTTCATTGTTTTACTTCTTGGAACTGGTGCGTAAAGCCCCTTGCGTGTATCTTCAGTGGGGTCTCTGAGTCAGTGGAACCACACAGAGATGAAATGGTTTTGGCTAGTTTTTTTACTCCTCTTTTGTTGGACTATTTGCTGTGTTTTACCAGCAAGATAATTACACGCTTTTAATACAGGAGTACCGAATCTCGTATGCTGATACTCTAAATGCACTAAAGCGTTCAGTGTTAATCTGTTGTAACTTTTCACTCCCAGTTATCCAAACTGCATCCAAAACATGTAGACATCAAAACTTGAGGCATGTCACCATTTATTCTAAGCTGTCTGAGGAAAATAGATAAATAAATAAAAAAATTTATTAGATAAAACACAATGAAATGGCAGCTACATCTTATTTTTGGAAAGTTTTGATGCATTGTCTAAAAACCCTATTTAAGTCTTTACTGCCTCTCTCCCACACCTCCAGTTAAAGCGAGGGCTACAGCTGTGTTTTTACAGCTAGCAGGCCTAATCTGACTGGAGGGTTACAGTAAAATCTGAGTTTGTGGACAAAAGGCAATCTAGTTGACTGGCTACACTGTTTTATTCATAACAAACTTTTTGAAAAACTTTTACTTTGTTATAAATGGTCAGTCCTAAATATGTGATTAGTGCCTCCACAACAGGCGAGCAGTGATTCAGATGACTTCCCTTCTTAAACACAGAGCAAAGAGTGTGGAAAGGGAAGGAAAAGGGTAGCTAAATTAGCAGTTAGGAAAGCTAAAAATGACAATTGCTGTGTCCAATTTCAGGGACTGCAACCCTCGAGGGCTATTTCCCTCAAAGGCGGATTATGATACAACTGGGAAGAAATAAGACTGTCCAAAATCGAAAGCTTTTCAAATTTCAGCTGATAATAATACATTTGTCCTTTTTTCCAAATTTGAAGGATTAGACCTTTGTACCATTTGGGACCCATCCTTTTTCACCCTTGTTGTTCTGATCTGTCCCTTTCTTATGAATATTTATGTGCATGTAATAAGTGTCGATCCACTCTATAATGTAGTACAAACTAATGCAGGAAAACATTATTCAACTCATAATTTTGCAAGCTAATAAAGAGTGAAATGTCAGACCAAACCAGGGCCCTCCCCTCCATTTCTTTCCCTTCTAGTTGTAAAGGCATCTGAGGGTATGTTAACGATAATTACACAGCTACTGGAACCAGACTAAAGCTAACAATTAAGGCAGAAACAAATGAAAACCCTTAGCTTCTTACCCTGCAGGTGTAATTTATCACCAAAGACAATTATCAAAAAGACAGAAATTGTATATGGCTGCTGTTAAACACATTTGCATTATAAAATGCTTGTTTACACAGTCAACAATGCTGTTTTGAAACATATTATTTCATATTTCTTTCTCCTTCGGCAGTAACATTTCACTGTATCAACAAATTGATAAATGATGACCTTGATGGCACACTACAGATTTTTTTTTTTTTATAAAAATGGAATAGCTTTAATAAAACTAAATCAAAAGTAATTGTTTAAAGGACATAGGCACTTTTACTAAGTGTTAATTCATTTACTTTTTGGCCAAACGGGAAAACAAAACTTTTATATTATATATATTTATTGATTCTGTCTCCTTAAAACCCCATTTTGCCAAGCAGATGGCCACTCACACAGAGACTGGTTCTGCTGGAGGTTTCTTCCTGTTAAAAGGGAGGTTTTCTTTCTCCACTGTTGCTGCATGCATGCTCAGTGCATTGCTGAAGAGTCAACTAGATTATGCAAGCAGATGTCTATTGTTGCCTTGTGCTCATCCCAGAGCAGGGAATCCTGCAAAGTCCATGGCCCAATTCCAAACTTCCCCCGAGCACTAAAGCTTAACTATCAAATGTCACTCCCACTGAAGTCCCACTTGCAGCTGTGGAAGATGCCTTGATTGAAGGTGAGTGGGTATAAATGAGTTGGGGATGTACTGAAAGACTGGATGAAATTTGGTTCCTTAGAATGAAGACGTTTGATTAATCTGTATGACCTTGTTTAATTTCCTCTGGAAAGTGCCTTGAAATCAACTGTGTTGTGAACTGGCACTAAATAAATTAACTGAATTGAACCTTAATTGAAATATAATAGGGCTGAATTAGGACTAAATTGCAATCTTGTGATTTTATTTCGATTTTCATTTGCACTAACATTAAGCATATGTTTCAACTCAGGTTTTCATTGTTTTTATGACCCTGAAAGCCTGCTTGTCCAGAACTCCATTTTTGCAGGACTTTACTTTTATTGTTGAATGAATGTATGAATAAGTGGTTACTTCTACTCTCATGCATGGATCATCACGCTAGCTAAAAAAGGTGCTCCAAGGAAAACTTCGAACACTTCGCCTATCAGTGGTCATTATTTTGAGGCTGATCCCTCTATATGGAATATGAATTATTTCATTCAAATTATTTTCTTTTTGCCAATACTCCATAGGTTCCATCTTTTGACCATATACTCACCCACTCCCATCCAACTCTGCAAGGATAAAGCCAAGTGATGGGTCAATGAAACTCTTTTGTTTTACCCCAAATGTCACTTAATTAAAATACTTGATTTACTTGACTCAAATTTTAAAAAATGATTAAATGGTTTTTGATTATTCTTTTTAACCCACTTTTGTTAAATTCCAAATTAGATATTAGGCACTTGAAGCCTTTTTATTTGGGTTCACAACCTTGCACAATATCTTTGAACAAAAACAAAAACCAGCCAAATCTCTCAGACCTGGATCAATGCACATCAAGGCCTGGGTAAGGCTACTAAATCAAAACATGCTGAATCAAACCACTATAGATCCATAATTCCTCCCCTTCATCCCTCAAGTAAGCAAATCAATCAGTCATCAGTTGACATCAACCAACTCCTTCCTGATCAGCCTGTTTTCTCCCCTCAGACCAACCAGAAAGTTCAACCGACTGCCTGCAGTTCTCCGCTTCCAGATTCTTGTTGCATCTATCAATAAACAATAAAATGAACTGTTTCTCCATGTGATTCTGCATTTGGGTCAAAAAGCTACAAACCAACATGACTAATACATCCTATGTCATGTCTTCGGTCATACACAGTAAAATAGCGTGGGCCACAAGGTCATTCAGAGTGACATGGGCTGAAAAAAGTGGCAACATAAAAGTAACAAGGAACTTCCTCCATTAACACACACATCACCATCCTGAGTACATTTAAAAATGAAACATGGAGCAGATTATGCATGACCCTTTGTGCTTTAAGAAAGGGTGTTGCTAAATGAATGAAGTTGCTGAAGGCATCAACTTTGACCTCATAAAGTGAACCCAGCTACTCATTAGTTACTGTAACATCTGTTGCTAGGGAGCGATGACCCGATGGTAATGACAGATGAACACTTTAATTAAATAAATGGCACTGTCTGTCTTTGTGGGATAGATACCCAAGCAGAACCATCAAAGCCAATTCTTTAGTCTAACTGACAGCATCTCTTTACATACTCAACCTTCTGATACAAACTCTGGAGCCAATAAATAATCAGCAAGAGACTACTGTGACACATAGCTTTGATGATATGCTTCTTATACTCTTACTTACACGGTTAGAATTTTTAAAAACTGTATAGACTTATTTATCTCTGTAATCTAAACTGTTTTGATATAAATCTTCAATAAAACATTAATTGCATTGTCGCTTTTTGGTTTTTACTTAACTCAATTCCTGTTAAAATATAATTCAAATGAAAAGAAAGTAGCATTTATTTTACTATGTTTAGTGAAGAATTACAGCAGTTTGGCCCAAAAAAACAACACAGGGAAATTCATCTTTAATTATTTGTTCCTTTTAGACCTTATAAACAGTATAAACTTGAATGCAAAAGTGAAAATTAAAACTTTTTTTAAAAATATGTTAGCATTATGTCATGCCATTAGCTACATTTAACAACTGTTATTTCTAATAGCCACTATCCCAGTTCTTTCTTTTCAGTAAAAGAATTGATCAGAATCGGAAAAATGAATCATTTTTATCTTTTACCGCTGAACCCAAACGGTACATTATTATAATTCTTTTTTGATGTAAAGCATGATCTTTCTAAACTTTTTGGATCTTTCTGTGTTTTTCTGTTCAAAATGACAATTTATGCTATCTAAAGCCGGGCATATACTGTACGATTTTTGGACTTTCCGCCTGATCGTGCGTCTTGTATTATACAGGGGGTAACGAGGCGCAATTAGCCTCTCATGACCAAAGAGAAAATCAAACATGTTTGAAATTCAGATGGCTGTCGTAAGATCGCGTCTGAGTTATGTTTTTGGCCTTTAAACTAGTGTTTCATTCCCCTCTCCCTTCTGCTCTGACTGTTCATTTGGCCCTCCTGTGCTGCTACTTCTTAGCCTAATTACCACTGATTCCTTTCACCTGTTTGCCAGCCTTCTTAAGCAGGCCTCTTACTAGTTGACAGTGCCAGATTGCCTTAAAGCCTTGGTTACTAAACATCTAGCATTTTTCTCTGTTTACTTGATCTTTACCTGTTTCTGCCTCCTGATTTTTGAGCCTGCCTAGGGTGCCCCTGTTAGATCTGTTTTTGTGCCGCCTGGATCCCTGTTTCTGTGCCCTGACTTTCCAAGACACCCCGCATGGATATTAAAGAAGGTTAGTGGCTTAGCAGTCTGAACTTTTAATCATCCATCTCAGCCACTAACCTGTTCTCTACCCTCCAGAGGCTCTGGCCCCCCTGATCCTGAATTATCTGCAGAGTTTCTTTAATAAATCTTTTAAAGGATTTTCCCATTGTGTTCTGGTTGTATCTGGGTCCTCAGTCTGAATCCTAACAGCACAGTGTGAGAACGTGCATCCTGAGCTGTGAGCTTTTAAACCCTGCAGTTTCATCGTACAGTTGATCTGTCCCTGCATGCAATGATTGAAAATATCGCAGTGTATGATTGGCTTAACAAAAGGCTGTTTCATACCAATCATGTATTGGTTTATAACCCCCCAGGGGAGACTTCTGCATCCATATTGTCAGCAGATTATTTCAAGTCATCTTTAATTTACAAATGGTTTACAAAAAATAAAGGTTTCCAGTGAACACCATTTACTTACTGGGAGTCAATTTTATATTGGATTGATCAAGGGTCTAAAACAAATTTTTAATCATTGACACAGTTTTACATTTGCTGACTGTTTTTCAACATATTTAATGTAACCTCAAAAGAGGGAACTGCTCTCTTTTAAGATTGCCTCAAGCAGAAGACTTAAAGTATGTAGGTGTTTTGTTCATGGGTGACACTAGATGGAGTGCTGTGTACTTGGACTATACATAGTATAATCTGAATTAATATTGGCGATGCCTCAGGTTCTTGATAAACAAGCTCAGGATTTACCCATATATATATATATATATATTTATTTATTGTACGGCCAATGTTTTAGACTAGAACAACCAACAATGGCTAAAATTACCTCCCTGGCTACAGAGGCTGGGCTCAGCCAGAGTGAGGAGGGAAAGCTCCGTCATCTAGTAGGAGGTTGGTGTAGTGGAGGCACTGCCAGGTAAAGCAATGCAATTCCTCAGAACAATATGGAGTTTGTTTCTATCATACAGAAAGACAGACAAGAAAAAAAGGACTATATAAACTGCTCTGGAATGGTGAAGTACACTGGTACTAACAGGCTTGTTTACAGTTACAAAATGGAGTGTTGTTGGAGCAAAATGGGCAACAAATTGATCCTAAATGTAGAAAAAAATGCTACTTCACTACTTAGCACGTAACTTCCAGCATCTAAGATCAGCAAGACTTTAAGTACCTCTCAGCCCCTACGAAGCAATGTCAGTCATAACTGCTTTGATGTATGTGTTTCCAAGACAGCTGCATGCATTACCAGTTACCATTAGGAAAGAGAGGTTATACTGTGTGATAAAACTGCAGTATACAAACACATATAGGTCTAAAGCATGCACTACATATACTATGACTGCTTTGGACCTTGATATGACAACAATGCTATGACGAACAGCAGTCAGTGTGCTGTAAACTATAAAACGGAATCACTTTATAAGGAATGTGAGCCTGTTTACACTGTAATCCCTACAGTGAAATATCTAAAACATTATTTATGTGTGGTTTACAGAGTGACAGAGTTTCTTGCGCGTGAAGTGCACTCTAGGAGTGTCTGGGAAGGAAATGTCAAATGGGATTTACAAAACACATCTTAAATGTAATCAAGATGGTGTGTGGCTTGTTTAAGGGAGGAGACTTTATTGTGAAAATGTTGAGCGAAAAGTCGACCGCAAAAATCTATCTTTACGTCATCATGAGACAATAGCACGGAAACCTTTCTTTTTCCCGGAGCAGAATATCATGGCTAATGTAGTTTTAATTGAATGATATTAAAGTGTAAATAAATGGATTTGAAACTTAAGCTGATGGATACTAGTTCCTATAAGAAATAACTAGATTTATGGGGAAGAACTATACATTTTAAACATACAACATCCTCAAAATTTTGTTTTGGCTAACTCAATAGTAATACTTTAATAATTCGATTTTTTCTTTTAGTTAAGTTTAGTTTAGTTGGACAGAATGAAAAACTGTGCAGTTACCAAACGGTTCACATGTTAAATGAAAGTATACCTAGATGACCTAATGAACAATAAACTCAGGTCACAGACACAGGTTTCTTAAAGTATTCACACCTTTTGCACTTTTTACATTTCATTACATTACAACTAAATAACTGCATTGTATTAAAACACAATGTACATATAAATGGATTTTTCATTTTTGTTGTGCAAAGAAGGATTCTCCAAAAAATAAAAAACATTAAAAACAACCATAACAAACGTTGTCATACCACGACAGCATCTTCAGACTGAGACTTTTTCTAAAGTTCGAACAACTCTGAAAAGTTTTTTTTTGTCTCTGTATGTGGAGTTAAATTCTGGAACAGTCTGAGTTCACAACATATACAATGCAAAAATATTCAAAGATGTAAAATCCTATTCAGTCAATTTGGTCACAGTGTTTTCAGAGAGGGTCTTAAATGTACATTAGTGTCTATTGATGTGTGCTTGTTGTTCTTTTATCATTGATGGTACCTATCCATTACCATGTTTGTTTGTTTTTTTTTTGTTTTTTACCATGAATGAGCACTTGGATGGGATTTTAACAACTTTTTTTTTTTATCCCACTCCCTATCAGGCCTTGTTTTTTGTTTTTGTTGTTACTTATATTATGACTCCCAAGTTTAAATTGACTAACTAGCATTCACTTGTGTGTTCCAATGTATGTAATTGCCTGAAATGAATAATAATAATAAAAAAAAATTATCCTGATCACTACAGGCGATCCTTCCTAACTTCGTCATCATAATTTACAACATCTTAATCCTTTGTGGAAATTTGTATGACAAGAGTTAAGACAATATTTAGGGATTAATGCTGTATCAATTAATTTGTTGTCCTATAGCAGGCATGATTAAGGGAATAATGAAGGGACTAAACATAGGGTAATCCTAGAAAAAAAACAAGACAGAAAAAGAAACTGCAAGACTAGGACAGATTTTTTTTTTCCAGATTAAACCAGATTTGAAGGTTAGAATGGTTCAGTTAAATAAATCCAGACCTAAATCCATTGTACATTATGTAGAAAGACTTTAGTTCTGCCCCTGAATGTCCAATGTGTGCCTAGAAATACATAAAAAGACCTGCAATTGCAAATGCACTGAAATGTGCATGTGTTGCACACGTGGTAGATTTTAATAATAAATCAAAACTATGCATCATATCAACTTCTGCTTCATAATAATGCTCTATGTTGTGATGGGCTATCATGCAAAACAGAACTGCATGACTTTTTTATCTTTTAAGACTGAAAAGTACTCATAATGTAAAAAAAAAAAAAAAACTTCAAGGTTCTACTTCTACTTTATCACGGGATTTATCAGTGCACGACAGAAAGCACACAGTACATTATTAGTACTTCATGGTGCAGGAAAAGCAATAACAAGATTCAAAGTTTCTGCTGCACTTTTCTGGTGTTCTTTTCTTTGACCAAAAAAACCCTCATGTATTATAAACAGAGGACAGGAAATGAACCCCAGCTCAGAAAAAAGTCAAAGAACAAAAACTTAAGGGTACAAGTTAATTGTTGAGGGGTGCAACTGCTGTAAGATGAAATAAAACTGTAGATGATCTTTGCACTCACATTGACAGCTCGGTTTCCCCCTTCAACGGCTTGTCGTCTGTCGAATTGTTTTTAACCAATCAGCAAACAGCCTCAGCGCGTCTCAGTACGTCATTACGTATGGTACGTGTTAACCAAAGACGTTACGTTAATTCCAAAGGACAGGAAGTGTGATGTGGCTTTGATTGCTATCAATAATGGTAAGTTTGTTTTATTTTGCTCAGCTACATTTATGCTATATATCGAATTTGTATATTTGATAGAGACAGTCTTCTTGTGGTATATGCCATTGGAGGCTGCGTGACTTGCTGCTGGCAGGTTTACTCAGATTTAGCATATGTTAGCTGAACAAACTGGCTAGCTAAGATAGGCTAAAAGTTTAGCTAACTGCGTTTTGATGTTTTCGAAAACGGACACATTGCGAACGGAACTTTGTGTCATGCAAGCGGGGTTTTGTATCGCCAGGAATTTGCTTAATAACACATAACTGTGTTGGAGTTAAGTATGTCGAAAGCAAATGTTTTCAAAGTGTGCCACGTAGCTGGACCCTTAATATAGCTCCTCTAGGTGCATATGGTTTAACAGCAGGGCGGTCTGTTAGGAACCAAACACACCTATTTCCCTGCATATTAGCCAGATATTAGTTTTAGTTGGATCAGCCCAGGAGCTTTACTGTTTGAATTCATTACCATTATTATAATAAGTAAATTGAAAGATAATATATATATTGTAATGGCAATAAGGATACAATAAATGTATTTAACTTTCTTATTAATGCCCTATCTTAACACCATACATGTTTTAAATCTTAATAAAGAAGTGTTATATTATACCAGCTAAACGTGTCGGTTGCAAAAAGTAAATAATTTGAGTGGTTAAAATTAAAACTTGTGACTAAGATGTCAGGAAAAAAAAACGTTTAACAGAAAGTGGTATTGCTATAAAGTATTCAATAAGGATCTTTAAGTGATGTACTCATTTTAAAGATTAAAAATCCGCACCAAATGTTATTCATTTAAGTTGTCACATTAATTTATACTAAATGTGACATTTTTCACAATTCACATTTTTTTCTTTTCAAAAATAAAGCATTATACTTGTAGCCTAGAATAAAGATTGCAAGTATTTCCAGTTTAATATAACAGACTTTGTTGTAGCCAGCACATCATGTGCACCTATCAAATAAGCTAAGCTTTTTATTTGTTTGTCTAACGGTACTCAAACTAAATTTAACAATGCACTAAATAATTATTTTTATTGGATTTACCTGTGGTGATTCAGCATTTAGCCAGCTAAGATAAAAAAAAATAAAAAAAACAAGAAAATTCACGAAATTTTGCCATATTTTTATATGTTGATATATTGACGCGGTATCGATCTATTTTACTAACAAAATCTCACAAGAATTTGTTAAATATCACGAGAGTTTGTAACAGAACGATGAAATTTCATGAGATTTTGAAAGTAAAATCAGGTCAGCTGAAAACCTGAATATGGGGTTAATCGGGCTCAAATTAGGGAAGAGGGGTTGAGGGAGCGTCATTTCACACATGGAGAAGGCTTTATGCAGCAGTCAGACTACATTCACCAATGCAAGATTTTGGTGAAAATTTAATGCAACACTGAGTCGAAATAAATATTTTGACATGGCAGAAGCTTATTGAAAATTGTTTGGCAATTGTGCCCCATGATCAAAGTGTTTAGTACAAAAAATAATCCCCTGTATTAACTGATTACTTCTTTTAATTCAGTGGTATTAATGTTAACATCAGGCATAAATAAAATCATGTTTTGCAGCTTTCTCATTTAACAGGATAGTTTAGAATTCTTCTTTAAATGAGGGCAATACGTGATTATTTCCATTGATGCAAAATGCTAGCACTAAAGTTCTTGCTGTTTGTCGATGCGTAAAAAAGACCATTTCCAGTTTTTGATGCATATCTCTTTTCTACTTTTTTTGTTTTTTTGCAGTCGGCCATTTTCAACTTCCAGTCACTGCTAACGGTGATTCTCCTTCTGATTTGTACCTGTGCCTATATCAGAGCGCTGGCTCCCAGCCTTTTGGACAAGAATAAAACTGGGTATGTTCTTACACAGATTTAAAAATGAAATATATATATTTTATTTATTTTCATATATATATATATATATATATATGATGTAAAGCGGAGAAAAATGTATTCTGCTTTTTAACTCAACCGTGATTTTATCAAACTGCATAATTAGCACACTGTTTTAAGGTATATCATTTTTTATTAGTATTTCTGGTAGAATAAGATATTTTAACCATTAAAATCCTTTCCTTTGATTGATGTTCAAACTTTTAAAGTTCACTTAGCCAATAAACCTGGTACAGTCCATTAACAGCCATGGCTAAACCCATTCACTGACTCGCACATAATTTCCCTAGACCAGTGTTTTTCGACCCTGGTTAATTCAAGCAGACTGTTCTGTATTCATTCACTTGATTTTAGGTGAATGCAGTTAATCAGCCACTAGTGGAAATCGGCAGAGAAACATTCAGGGCAGCATATCTTGAGGACCAGGGTTGAAAAGCACTGCTATAAATGGCGGTAAGAGCAGCAGATGTAGAGATTAATTAGATGTGCAAAACAAATTGTAGATTTAATGCTAACCTCTGAGTCATGGAGATGCTCTGAATCTTTTTATTATTTTCACATAGAAATATTGTGCGAGTATATATTTGTTCAATAGAGCTAGCTTGGGGTAATGGTGGTTTAATGGGAAAGGTATTCCTCTTGTAATACATAGCTTTAAGATTCCTTCTTTCCATTCATATAACATTTTAATAGATACTATAGAGCTCTGTCAATCAAGACTCTTGGTTGAGTTTTAATATTTTCTTTATTACAGCTGATAGCCATTCTGGGACACTTGGGAGCTGGAACTTACCAGCAACTCCCCTTCAGGTGTTTAACATAATCTAAAAACATATTTTAACTCTGCCTGAAGTCACTTTTAGTACAATTACTCTTTGAATTTCTCCATAAAGCTGAAATATAACAAATCCAACACAAAATACTGTCTTCTTTTCTTGGATGGCATTGTTAGTATAAGCAGTCACTACATCAGACTCCTTTAATTCATAGTGCTTCCTTTTCATGGTCATTCACTACTGTACCTCCTAAATATTTATCCAACTCTCTACCTCCCTCACCAATACATACATTAAATACCCTTTTTTTCATCACTCTTTGCTGCGGTTGCCATGGCAATTATTAAAAAACAATGATCAGCTAGCTCATTTAAATGCCCATTGACAGATGCTTTTCATGGACCATTTATTGTTAAATCGTGGTAAACCTTGTACACAAACTTCGAGGTTTGTGTCGAGCTGGGATTTAATTATTTTTTATTTTTCATAAAGCGAAATTGGTGTGATTTATAAATGAGCAACTTCCAAATCGATTTGGATAGAAGAATAAAAAAGTTAAATACAATATTTCCTGTTTAGGTTAATGCAATTTTGATTAATTTATTGTTTTGGGGTTATATTTACTTTGACTTGTTCTAAAGATTTCTGGGGTTTGTTTCAAAGCAAACTTATCCATATTAAAGTAAGGTTCAGAATGTTTGTTTTTCTGTTAATGATATTTTTCTTGTTTCTTTTAGACTACTAGGAATTTTCTGGAAATGTGCCAGGATAGGTAAGCCCATTGACATATTCTATACATATATCTCTATTAATGTATTTGGATAAGTTGGTTCAAAATATTAAACACATTTTTGATCATTTAAAAACAGAGTGTTTATGGTATTCAGTTTTTAAGCATCATTGTGTAACTTTTGACCAAAGTATTGGCATCATTTGAAATGTTTCTTTGGGCCAATATACAGTACTTCCATACTCCATGCAAGCTGCTTTTTTTTTAAATTAGCAGTCTAAGCTCAAACTAAAACTAACTAAGTTAAAGGTTGTGGAGCGGCAGTAAAACAGATAAGACATGTTTATGGTTCTCTGATTTAGGATTTTATCTAGAAGGCTGAACATTTGGCCTTGTCGTTACAAATAACTCCATAACTTCTCAATCTGCTGGTCTAACATGGTCTGCTATCAGCTTCCAAACAATAGAGGCAGACTCTTCAATTTATAATAGCCACTTGGGCCAGATCCTCCGGGGGAATCCCAAGTTGCTCCCAAGCCAGCCTCCTCCCAGTGGGACGTGCCTGGAACACCTCACCAGGGAGACGTCCAGGAGGCATCCTAATCAGATGCCCGAGCCATCTCAACTAGCTCCTCTCGATGTGGAGGAGCAGTGGCTCTACTCTAAGTCTCTATGGGAGAGCCCAGACACACTACGGAGACAAATCATTTCAGCCGCTTGTATCCGGGATCTCATTCTCTCGCTCATGACCCAAAGCTCATGACCATAGATGAGGGTAGGAACGTAGATCGACCGGTAAATCGAGAGCTTTGCTTTTTGGCTCAGCTCTTTCTTCCCCACAACAGACTGGTACAGGGCCCGGTTCACAGCAGATGCCGCACCAATCCACCTATCAATCTCCCGCTCCATCTTCCCCTCATTCGTGAACAAGTGAAACAATATCCCAAAAATCTAGCTGTACTTTATTGATCTCACATTGGATGAAATTTTGTGGTGGGGCTCGAACTCAGAACTTCAGGATTCCAAACTCTATGCCCTAATCACAAGGCCCCCGCCGCATCCTGCTTGTTTTTATTTGCATGCAAATAAAGGGGGAGTGTTGGCCTAATGGTTACAGCAGTGCGCCTGTGCTCTAAGAAGGTTGCAAGTACCCGGTTTGATCCCCACAGACTGTTACTCTCGCAAAACCCTTAACCCCACACTGCTCCCTGGGCGCCGGACAATGGAAACCCACCAGTGCTTCACCTATACTTCTAAATGAGTGGTTATGTTGCTCTCACAGAGGAATGTCACATCCTGGCTCCTTGAAGTGCATGAACTAAGACCTTAAAATCAACCAAGTGTATCCCTTTAATGTCTTTCTGTTGACATAGCCTTACCTTTATTGCTTAGCAATCAGCTTTAGTTGAGAAGTCGCTGCTGTTACGCATTGCATTTACATGTAATGCTTTTTTACTTACATTTTTTATTTTTCGCTCTCTTCAGGTGAGAGGAAGAGTCCCTGGGTGGCTTGCTGCTGTGTCATCATGGCTTTCAGTATACTTTTTCTACAGTAAAACAGCATCCTCTGCATCTACAAACAGAACATTGAAGACATGGACAGAAAATGCGGCTTGGACTGATCCTACAAGGGACCTCCATTGGGTATCGCTTAGATATTGTGTTGAAACGACAATAAAACAAAACAATGGAGCCTAATTTTAACATGTCTTTGCCATGGAGACACAAATGTGTCTGTGATAGAATGAGGCGCTGATAGTCCTGGTCTGTCTAACCTCCCACCTAGAGCTTTGGATCTGGGTCTGTGCGTCAGAAATGGATGCTGCTCCAGATCCATGGGCATTTTGGAAAAATTGGGAATTAAGAGGCTCATTGTTTCTTTTATGAAATGTTTGTAGAAATAATTGAATTCACGAAAAAAAAAATTGGATTTTTTTTTTTTTTTTTAATAACAGTCATGAAATGAAATTCACCACAAAAAATGAGCCGTTTTTCAAAGAGCTTGTTTGGAACCTGGTGCAGCCTGATGTGTTCAATGTAAATCCCATTTAACTCCAAATTGTTTCTGTTGCTTTAAGATGTCAAGTTTCTAATTGCCTCTAAAAGCTATGCTTTTGTTTTGGATAACACACTCAGACTTGAACTATTTATAAAACAAAAAAAACCTGTTGATTTTTGTTTTGTTTTTTATCAGTATTTTCTGTTAATATCCTGGTTATACTCATAATTGCATACAGCAAAGCATATTTCATACTTTAGAAAGGAAAACTACATTTGCAATAAATCTTTAACTCTTTATGAAATGAGTAGTTTGTAAGACATCACCGTACAAACAGCACAGTTTTACTGGTGCTGAGTGGTTTAGATTATAAATGCAGTCCTCCAGAGTGTAGACTATTGAATTCCCTGTAATCTAGAAGTTAACCCTCATGTTTACAAGGTTCACTATAGGACAAGGAAAAAATATCCATTCCATGACATTAAGAAAGCCTGTCAAGATATCATTCATACCAGGGAAACCTTGAAGCTATGTTTACAAACTCTTAGAAATGATATGTTGCTGCTTATTTATGTTTGGGGTTTTTTATGGACAGCTGTAGGATTACACACATTTCTTCTTGCTTTGACAAAGTGATGAAAAGTGGAACATGCCAGCTGAATTCTTTGGTAGCACAGTTTATCTGGAGATGGTAAATGGTGTCGCACTGCTTTGTCTTGACCAAGGGTCTGCAACCTTTTTAATTGGAAGAGCCATCCTTGCCCTTAGTTCAGCTAACACTTACTTTATAAAGGACATATTAGAAAAAGATGGCATAATTGTTTTAGAAATATCTACATATGAAATTCTTTTTTGAACCCCTGTTTTTGTTTTTCGAATAAAACTTTTGCTAAAACATTAGATCCATTTTTGTCCATAGGATGTTATTTGTGGAAAATGATGTTTTAAAATAAACAGTTTCCAACATTTAAAAATAGTTCTCAAAAATGTTTCTTAGTTGAATTCTGTTTTAAAAATTTTGTGAAATTCAATGAAGAAAAAAAAGCTCAAACCTGTATTTGTATCTGTATTTTATAAATAAAATAAAATAAAAAAATCTTTTAATTATTCATTTTAGTGAAAGGTATTAAGAGTCACTTGCAGCTCCAGGTTGCAGACCCCTGATCTAGACCCAAGGATCTCAAGCTGTATTACAGTTATCTCTGCCGCTGGTGATTGGGGATGCACAGATATGGAAATGTGAGATGATATACATTTTTCTGTTAAAGCCAATAACGTACAATATAGTATATATTTCCCTATGTTTTACACCTAATTGAAAAGCAACCGTACTACTGACATTGCTTGTATGCTTCAGCTATTAGAATCAAAGCGCAACAGTCCTGTTCAGCCTCACTATCAAATGTCCCCATAAAGTAGCACCAGACCAACATTTTTACCACCATGAACCTGGTGCATGAGCTGCCTTCAGTGTATTAGTTATTCCCCCTGTCTATGTACATAAATTAAACTGTCATTAAGCTACCAAGTACCTTTGCAGCGTGCTGATTATGCACACTTACTGACTTGGCACATTACTTAGCACTACAATCTAATGATGATGCTTTTCATCTCAAACTAGGTAATATGTTGAGGTTGTATATAGTAATTTTTTAGCATGTGACGGAATAGGTATAGAAATGGCCTCTGTTATTTTTAACTGTTGCCAAAGTTATGTGTGCAAAGCATTCATATTAGATTTGGAGGTTTTCTTTATACAAATTACTTATTTGTTTTAAAGATACAATCTGTTCTGCTAAATAAGTTAATTAAATTTTTTTAAATTGGAAATAACAAAAAAAAAACTAATACTAGTTTTTTGTTTTTCCTGTTAAGGTAATGCCTTACTAAACTGGTACATGTAGAAAAGAACTGTTTGCAATATGTAGTGTCATTTTGCTGCTTAATTTTTCCTCACAAGCTGAAGATTTTGTCAGGTTGGTAAAACTAATTAATCAGTCCCTCCCAGAGTGAGAATTCCAAGTAGCAACGTCTAAGACCTTTACCAGCTCAGTCTGTTTGTCCCGTGTGCCTGCCTTACATATACATATGAGAGCTGCTTTCTTTGAGATGCTGATTTGTATCCAAATGTTCCAAAAAAAAAATCATTTTTTTAACATGCAACAGTTATTGAAAGGAAAATGTCTGGAGGAATATCCTATTCACTTGTAATACTAACAATAGTTAGTCACTAAGCATAACAAATAGAAAATCCCTCTGGTTTTCTTACTTGGAACTATAGCACAGCTAAACTGGAGTTTTTTTTTTTATTATTATTATTTTGGATCTAAATTCCCTTATCAACTTCACTTTGTACAACAAGTTCTCGAAATCCTGTTTACTGCACATCTCTATTTCTCATGGGCAAAGATCATTGTGTTTAAGCAACTCCTGATTTGGCTCTTTGTACTTTTTAGCTTCATATCACAGTGAATTTTATAATATTTCCCTTGCAGATTGTTTACCGAATACCTTTTCTTCATAGTATGGTTCTTGACAGTAGAACAAGTGAATCAAATTCTGGTGGGTTCAGTTTAACCTCTAAACGATGGGCAGCCCCACACACATTGTCAGTGTGTGGGATTTATCAAAGGTCAACTCCTTATGGACAAACACTCTCTTGATAATTTGGTTCCTGATGAGCATCCAAATCCCAGCAGGTCCTCATTCCCTCCCTTGTAAGGCACTAGTTATCCGTTATGTATGTGTGGCTGTTCCGGCACACTTTAAAAGAAAAAGATAAATGATCAGGTGAAGCCTGCTTCTCAGCTTGTGATTGTCAGGCTGTGACGCAGATATAAGAGACGCAAAGGAGCAGGAAACTCGCTGTCATCTTCTATCTTAGGGACCCAAGATACTGGTAAGTTGCAAGGACATTGCTGTGTCAGTGAACTGAAGTAATGAAGGGTTGACGCTGACAAGAAAACCCTGGGAGAATTGGCACTTATCTTATGGAGATTGCAGCAACATCAGTGTTTTTAGATGGTAGAGATGGACCTTTGCCTAGATAGGCTTAGCGTCTACTTGATGTAAGTGGTTCCTTATTGTGCAAACTCAATCTAAACATAATTACTTTCGTATTTAAGACAAAAAGGTTTACACCCTGCAGCTGCTGATGCCAATTACTAAATCCATTTAAAACCGCGCCAAACATATTTAGAGAATTCTGCAGTGCTAGGTTACCATTTGTTCAGCGTCATTTACCCTCATCAGCTTTACTTCTCACCACCCTAAGGAACGATGACGTCAAACGAAAGAAAAAATAACCCCACAGTTGTTACACCATAGCTTTTCAAACAATGCTACCCTCCAGTTAGTTTTTTTTGTTTGTTTCCGACTTCAAATTATGATTTCAACCAAAGTGGCCAAATTTTAAAAACAATTTGCCCCTATACCCAATGACTGCTGTTCTAGCTGTTCTAAAACAACTGCTACTGAGCATTGATGCCAAATAGAAACTCTGGAGCAATATACATAAAAGTGTGTTTTAGCTTGAAGTCACAAAATAAGGGCTTGACATTCCTCCTCAGGATTTTCCACAGCAGAACATGATTAGTGTTTTCCTACCTAATTCTTTAGGTGTTAACGAGACAAAGCAGCACAATACTCTTACACTACAACCCACATGCTTGAGTGTTAATGTTTTATGTCAGATGTGACGGCACACAAACCTTTAAAAATACTCCACATTTGTCACTTAATTTAACAAAATATTTTCCCAAATATAATGGAAATCTTCAAAATACTCTGCAATAGTTTTGGTCAGTGTTTGCTATTTGGCCCACTCTGTATCTCTTTTTTAAATCATGAACCCTATTTTTGGGCAATTGAGGCCTTTGTTCTTTTGTGAACTTATACTTAATGTGTTTTAGAGTCACTTCAATGAGCTGCTACTCTTGTGAGAGTTCACTGCGCTTTTCAGATCTTTCAATTTACTTCATGTTCTTTGAAAGGAAATGATGAGATTTCTTATATCTAGCCATAGTCAGGTCTCAGCATATCATATGAGTTTGAATTATTTGGGGAAAAATGACCAAACACAGTTAATTCAAAATTTAAAAATTGCATGATTACTAGTTATTTGAATTGCTCTTTCAGAATTCAGAATAAGTTTATCGCCCCCAAAGGGAAATTTACCTTGCAACCTTGAGTAGAACATAAAGAAAATTCTACATCACAAATATTTTTTGATGTTAATCAATTCCTAATTTCAAATTTGATTGTTCTCTGATCTATCAGATATTGAAACCAGTTTATTCTTTGAGATGTATGTTTTACAAAAATGAATTCATGTATTTAATGTGGAGATTAAAATCTATGCATTTTACTGAATGTCAACCTGAAAAGTGAAAAAAGTGGCTTGATTGCATGAGCATGAAGATGAACATGTGCATGTTTACAATCAAGTCACTTTGAAAATATATCTAATTTAAAAATGAATCTTGCCATATGAGCACAGTCTGTTACTCTATTTCATTCTAATCCAGCCTAAATCAATGGCTCTCCTATGTTTGAATTGGTTGCATAGTTTCTCTTTTAGCAGAAATGTGTGATTTGTAAGCGCTGTTAAGGCATTGCAGCATAAATCAGATTATTCCCTTTTGTTGCACACAGCATCACTAATTTAGGTCCATTAGAGCATCCAGAACACGTTAGTATTATATTCTTGTTTCTTTGGTAAAATTAGAAGGTTTCTTCCTGATGTTTTAGGGACTTTAAAGACGATCAAGCCTTATAAAACATACATCTCCCACTGAGTAAACCAGAGGTGGCCAAACAGTCCTTGGTTCTCTACATAAGTATCAGTGTCTATTTAAATAAATGAAATGTTAAAATCCCTTTTTTGAGGAAAATAAATTAGCATATTTGATGCCTAGATATAAGTTAGAACACTAATGAAAAATAGCTCAAATAAATTGTTTGTTTAAAAGAAGACATGTTTTCACTGCACCTTATATCAGACTTTGGGGAAGATTCAGATTGTGCATAATGCATCAGAACTTACTGCTCCAAAAGCAACTCTATATAAACAAATCAATGACATGGGCTGCAGCTTTTGTATTCTTTGAGTAAAAAACACTTTTGTACAAGTAACTTTAGAAATGCATACCAGTTCCCATGATAAAAAGACAGATGCCCAGTGATCTAAAGTTCCCTTTTTAAATGAAAGCCAATTTTGTATTTGATAAAACTGAGCTCTGGGAAAGAAAAAAAAAAGAGGCACAGAGTCTATTGACAGTCATGGTATAAAATTGTGAGACTATCCTTCTTTTCTTCAATTTCTTATCCTAAAGGTATTGCCTGAATTATACAATAAACATTACAAAAACAAGGGTGGTCTAATGTTTTCTTTTGTTCTTGGTTAAGTTTCCATCGCCAGCGATATTTTTAAGTATGTTATCTGCTAGTATTGGTCCACTGTTTTATCAAGTAACAGCACCTACTTAGTAGCCACTGTGTTTGCTGGCCATCAAACTGGCCTGACTTAAAGTCCATAAGAATCTACGGAGTGTTATCAAGAGAAAGATTAGAGACCCCAGAGCACACAGAACAATGCAGACAAACCCACGGTTGCTATTTCAGCAACTTCTGATTGCTTCTGATGTCCTTCCTACCACAACATTTTTTCGAACCCAGATCCCCCATATCAAAGAAGCAGACATAGCCTGCTATGATAAAGAGGGACTTTTATCTAAATCCTCCCTTGTTTAATTTACTAAATAGAATTTTGAATAAAATCACCTAAATCCATTAGTGTTTTTTATTAATATACTACTTTATTAAAATGTAACTAAGCAAAGGGGATTCGTGTTCAATATGTCACAGGTGTTAAACCTTCCTGTGACCCCACTTATTCTCTTGTACACTTGTAAAATGTTTCCAACAGAGCTAAAACTCATCTTTTAACAAAAAAAGATTAATGAAAACACTGATGGATAAATGGTCTGACTGTAACTCAGGCATTGAATCTTTTTTCTTTCCTCACTTCTTCATTAGAAATGGCGCAACTTTTCTTTTATCCCAAAACAAAAGCTAACAAGAGCAAAGTGGCTTTGACTGAAAGACACTGCTATCTTTCCTGTAGGGAAGCATGGGTCATTGGTCAGGCTGAAGAGCTAAATAAGTGATCCACTGTCATTCATTTAAAGCAGTAAGTAAGATTATCTTATGAAGTGTCATCCCTCATTGTGGTAGCTTTTCCGACTTCCATTAAGAAGTCCCAGTCATGGAAAAGGAGTTCTAGCCAGTAGCTCAACCTTGTTCCTAACAAAAACTAGCCTATTAAACTATGGCATCAGTTTGGATCATTATATTTTATTTCTGTTTTACACTTTGCTTATGCAACATTTGTTAGCAAACATAAGCCATTTTGTATATTTAACGTAACAATACCATGTGACTGACAGAATGATATTCTACATCTGATTAATAAATAAACACAGAAATAACTCAGTCAAGCAAGACAGCTTTTAACCTGTGGAGTAAAAGTCTTAAGTGTGCAAAAAGTACTGGATACCAAGAGGGATAAGACACTAAGGGCCGGATTTATCAA
>NW_015150556.1:352313-355979 GCF_000732505.1 Cyprinodon variegatus | reverse complement strand
TAGATCAGTTTGTACATTTTTTAGCGTGCGCAGTGAAATAGCTCACGTTTTTATACACGCAAACCTTTGATAGATTTGAGCACCCTAAGCACCCTAATAGTGCTTGGAATACCATTTAAACACTGGTGTTCTCTCCAAATGTACAGAAGCTGCCAGGTTGATGGATACATGTGTAAATGGATCAACCATTTACCGTCACACTCATCCTAAGCAGGGTCATGAGGGGTGCTGGTGCCTATCTCCAGCTGTCTAGAGGAGAGGTACATCCTGGACAGGTCTCCAGTCTATTGCAGGGCAACAGAGACATACAGGACTAACAATTATTCATGCACACTATAACACCTAAGGAGAATTTAGAGAAGCAAATTAATCTAACAGTCGTGCTTTAGCTGGGAGGAAGCCGGAGTACCCGGAGAGAACATGCAAACTCTATGCAGAACAAATCAAATCGGGAATCGAACCCGGAACATTCTTGCTGCAAGGCAGCAGTGCTACCCAATACCCACTGAGGAGCCAGAGTAAATAAACACTACCAGCATATGGTGACAGCGATCAGTATTTATTTATTTAATTCCCGCTGATCTCACTTTCTGCAAAGACTTTTAGCAGAAGGTGAGATCAAAGAATTTTTTTTGCCAAAAACTCAAAAAGGCTCAAAAAGGGCTGAGTAAATACTCTTAGGATGCTCACTTGGTGCATATTGTTTTATTTGAAGATGAATATTTTTCATTTTCTTCTATTGGCAAAGTATGTGAGTAGACCCCTTTAAGAAATATATTCACTGAGCATTTAAATAGAATGAAAAAAAAAACAAACTTCTTTTTCAGAAAGCTCTGTGTAGAAACCACAGCTGTTTTGCTATAGAGGTAACTTGTATAATTAGATAAAGGGGCATCATATTCTTATTTTACAACAAAACATAAGAGGTTTTTGCACTTTTCCAGGGATGATTTACAAGTTTAAAAACTCTTTACATTTATCGAAGCTGACTGATGTGAATGATTCCAGATCAATGGAAAAAGGCATAGATTCTTAAACCAATTAGTCTCAATACAACAATGTAGTTGACACTGTTTGGGTTGGTTTGTATGACAATTGCAATATTGAAGCAAAATGAAACAAACAAAAACACAGGGTCAGCATTTATACATGTTCCTTAGGTCTGTGAACAATATTGCACACATAATACACCTGTTTTTAAAACTCAAGAGACCTTAGCCAGATATGATCACAATCATTCTTTGTTAAAAAACTTAGTCCAACTCCTAAAGTTCTTCGTAGAAGCTGAGAAAGAGACAGCTTGCTATGATTATGCAGTTGCGGGAAGGAAAAATGCATAACTCATCTATAATCCAAGTGGAGCTTGGTGAGTGTTAACCACCGCAGGACCACTAAAAGTGCAGAAATTTGTTTTTATAATCTTTCCTTCCTACTTTCCTTTCCTTCCTAATCTTCCTTCACAATTGCCACAAGTAATCCAACAATAAAAATAATGGTATGTTTCATTCGTTGACATCTTAGAAGAATCTAAATGTTTAGATTCTTAGCAACATTGAAAATATAAAAAGTAATAGTGATTAACAAGTTGCTGGATGCATTGTGCAGCTTAAATTTAGACACTTTTCCAATAGATTTAAAATCTTTAGCAACTGAGGATAAATTTGAATTTGAATTGTTAAACAACAAAACTGTCAGGGTGAAACCGTTCAAGCAACCCCCACATTTTCAAAACATACCCACTACCTGCATATTGTAGTAGTAGATAAAGAGACAGGGAGTGTCTAATAAGATTTTTAAAGAGCCTAATCTTCTTTAAAACCCTGAGTTATGACATTTAATTTCCCTTTGAGATCAGTAATTTATTTTTATTGAATGTAATAAAAGGGAGGGAGTCGTGAAACTTGTCTGTGTGGTGGTGAGGGGATTGTATTAATTAGGGATGTGAGGATCTGATATTGATATTGGAAATCAATCCGATATCAGCCAAATCATAAATTTCGGATTATATGGTCCTATTTCTGAACTCTCCAAAATAAACAGAAACATTCTTCTTATTTTTAATGTTTATTCAAGAGCCCCAAAAAAATCAGATGCACACTGCGAATGGCAGTGCAGGCATTTTGGCTAGTTCCTGACAATGATACTCTGTTAAACCTGTTACCTCTGCTGTTGGTGATGGAGACCCCGATGATTTCAAATGGCAAAAACGGATGCATTATTTTTTTCAGTGTATACTGTATAGTCTCCAATCTTATGAGAGGAGACATTAATAAATAAATGTTTATTCAAAAGATGTATTAAGCCCCAAAATGGTATCACAAATAATTTATTATCAAAACCAATCCGATTTTTGTCTGTTTTGCTTATAACCATTGCCTGCTTCTCCTAAGCTGTCAATAAGGCAAATGAAAACCAAGACAAAACGGGTAGATTACTAAATTGTAATCTACAGCTTATATTAATTTATATATCAATTATATTCACCGACTAATACTGGGATGGAGGCTTATGCTTTTAAGCATCATTGGGGTAATGATGAGGAAAAACCTTTTAGCTGAGCTATAGTTAAAGTTAAATTATCTGGCTATGATAGGAAATAGGAACTATTTATGTGAATTTCTAGCTTGGTTTGTATCTTGATTTGAAAAAAAAATTGTACTTCAGCTACTTAAAAAAGAAAAACAAATACAAAAAAGTAATTTAGATTGCTGTTGCAGCTCATTGCTGCAGGCAGTCTAATTCTACATGTAGATAGAAACAAGTTATGCCAACTGAACAATATGAACTCAAGCCATTAGGACATAGTAGTACATCCATACATTTCATTCTTCTCTTTCATATTTCCAATTCAGATCTTAAACAAAACTAATTTGAACAAAATTTAATTATTTTCTCCTTTCAGATTTCTCTTTTCTCGATGAATAAAACTACAAAAATAACTCCATACTAGCCACCTGCCAAAATTTACTCTCTAAAATTCAACTGACATCTTGAGTTTATGAAACATCCATTTTATTTCCAATTATATAGAATCTGGTCTGGTTCAAATTCAGCTTATTGGTCCATTTCAGTCCAATCGTGTGCAATCTTTTATTCAGATTCCAATCCAATTATAGACATTCTTATTCATTCTTCAATTTGATCAAATACGGTCACAGTGGACTGCAATATGTTGGAGAGTCCAAGACAGTTAATCTCTGATTCATTTCACATTTTTCAGGATTCAAAATAGATCCTAAAATGTTACCAAAATTCCTCATCTTTGTTGTCAACTACTAAGTTTAAAAATCATTAATTAAATGGCATAGAAAAATATTTGATATATATAAAACTGGGAAAATTCCATTTTTCTATGTTGCAAAAACTAAATTTACTGTAAACATCATTTGATCTACTTAAACTGTCATCCAAACTAACTTTGTTAGTCTGTAAGCCTGGTTAAATTGGAATTCCCTTCTGTTACAAGTAAAACACGGACTGATCAGTGGTGCAGGAGATAATGGACTCTTTCTTTGATAAGTACATCCTTTAGAAAAAACATCAAATTTTTGGAACAGATTCAGGGATCAGCTGAAGAAACATTTCAACTTTTATTTGTAAATCCTCTAGGTCAGGGGTCTTTAACGTTTCCCAGGCTAAGGACCCCCAAACTGATGGCGAGATGGG
>NW_015150556.1:349953-352153 GCF_000732505.1 Cyprinodon variegatus | reverse complement strand
TTTATCTGTTTACTGCAGTGTGTTGAATTCATGTTAATGTGTATTTAAACACATTTCAATTAGTAGAAAAATTGCAGGGGGAATATAAAAAAAAAAAGTCTAATCAACCAAACCTTTCGTGACCCCCATGCAGTACCCCTATGGACCCCCTAGGGGTCGCGGACCCCCTGTTGAAGACCTCTGCTCTAGGTTACACAATTATTTTTGGAGTCATAATAATTATATTTATTGATTTTTTTTTGCTGTGATTTGAAGTGTGAACATGTTTGTAAGACAGGCAAAATCATTTTAGAAATCTGCCTGTTTCTAATTAGTCATAGCGTTTTCTGGTGCCATATTAGATTTACAGTAAATCTGAAATGTCAGAATGACGCAGTCATGATGCAAAGGACCACAATCAAGATTTTCACACTTGTCTTGCTGCAAATGTTGAGGTTGTGCAACGAAAGTAATACGTCTTGCAAAAGTCGTCAAATTGTCTGAACCTTTAAAAAAAAACAAAAAACATTCATATTACAACCATAAACTTTAATGAGTTTTATTAGGATTTTATGTCATACACAAATGTCTAGCAGAGACCTCCAATAATCAAACACAATCCAGATTCAGAAAGGTAAAGCAGTTCTTCCAAATCCCCACCCTGCACTCAAGACCATCTGTCCTTTTCTTGGCTAGAAGTTTAGTTTTAGCATTACTTGCAATTTGTATGAGCCTGAGAGGATTACATTTTATGACATTACAATCTACTGCATATTTTAATAAAAAGTTGATAAAAGGGAGATATCCAAAAGTTTAAAGAATCTTGACTCACATGTTAAATGTCACCTGGAACCAATCTCCCAATTATCATCCCACTTTCCTATGTGCTTCGTCATGTGAGTACTATATGACATTATGACGACAAAGTGGTTTACATTGATGAGCGAGGAGGAGAATCCATAAAAGATGACAGCTGTGGTGGTCTTTTAGGATTCCTCTTGCAATACTCAATAGACACTTTATTCAAACAAACTCAGTGTCTTCTGTCTAAAAGACAGGTTGTTTAGTGACAAAAAGCTTTTTTTCTACCAGTATAATGAGAACATAATGCTTTTAAATGTTTAAAAGTTGAGTGAGGAGAACTTGTGCATTTTTTTCTTTTTCCAGATAAGATGTGTTTTTTAAATGTGGGAACTTGTTGGGCCTGGGAGTTACAAAGACTCTTCTGTCCCCTCCTTATTTCTCAGACATGACTCAGCCAGAGACAGGGAGGTGATGTTCTGGTCTCTGTACCACAACAGAAACAGGGGCCCTCCCTGTTTCTCTACTCTAGTCATATATTTTACATTAGGAAATTCTTACATTTCCCTAATTTATGAGATTGTTTATATGCAAAATAATAACACCTTTTGTTTACAAGAACGTCTTTATCCTTCAAAGACACACAAAAACATGCTTCACTCTTTGAGCATCAAACGGACAGTAGTGAGTAGTGACAGATGTTATCTCACAAGATTAGTTGCCATTGTACAACATGTTTTTATTAACATATAAAGTGCAGAGTCCTTCATGTACACGTGCTGAAACTTCCCAGCAGGCACAATCCTGCTCTGTGGCCAGAAGAGTACATCAAGGGCTGGTAACAAGGTCCATATGCAGTCACTTCCTCCCACTACCACCCTACTGCAAGGAGGTTTTATTAAGACCACAGAATCCATTGATTTACACTCTGGAGAAAGAAAAAAAAAATACTCAAACACAAAAAAGAGAGAATTACAAGCTTCCTTTTGCAATAACTTTCTTTGACGTAGGGAGGTGCACAAAGTCTAAAATCTTAACATTCTTTTTACTACAACTTTAGAGTCCTTGCATTATGTGATGTTGATTCTCTTAAAATTCACTAATTAAAACGCATAAATATTACCCCAGCATGATGCTTCCACCATGTCTATCAAAATGTGAATGTTGTGTTCTCTGCACACACACACACACACACACACACACACACACACACACACACACACACACACACACACACACACACACACATATATGTGTTTGTACACACACACACACATGTTGTGTCACAATATCCTTGTGGGGACCTTCCATTGACTTCCATTCATTTCGCACTAATTTATATGGCCTTACCATGACCCTTGCCCTAACCCTAACCATTACCGACACATACCTATCCCTAAACCTAACCTAAACTCAATTC
>NW_015150556.1:347885-349798 GCF_000732505.1 Cyprinodon variegatus | reverse complement strand
TTTGTACACATATATTGCAACATCAGGAAAAAGGAACAAGAGAAACTAGAAAAATACTAGGAGCTCGGAGAAGAGCTTGAGAAAACCTGGAAGGTCCTGAAGATATGGCTACAGCAGATCCTTGAAAATACAACAGACATGTCGGTCCAGAAAAGTGCAGTTCTAGGAACAGCAAAGATACTGTGCAGAACCCTCAAGCTCCCAGGCCTTTGGTAGAGGACCTGAGCTTGGAAGAAAAAGAGAGACCGCCCGCGATGGGTGAGGAAGAGGTTTATATGAGGGTTTGACTTTTATTTGTCCAGTTACTTAAATACACACACAAATTCATGGTCATTTTTAAATGTTTGGCTGAATTGTTTCTAATTTGCAATGAACCGGTTTTCTCTAGAAAAATAGCTTGTTCTCATTAGCTTCAGGAAGTTCACACAAAGCATCAATGCGTTTGGTGAGGAACCACACCAGACGCTAATTGCACCAGAATTTATTTGTTATGAGGAAGAATGAGCTGCTTTAAAAGTTCATGGGAAGCATTTCCTTCAAAGACATGAAAGAAGAGGCAGGAGTACAAAATGAGTATCATTCTCTAATGTTTTCTTGTTTTTTCACCGTCTGTTTCACAAGGACTACACAACAATTATCAGGAGGAATTTCATAGAAATCATTAGAGAAAGACAATGTGGGCCAAAGAGAAGCTTTGGACTTTTGCATTTTTAACTGTGCTGCAAAAAAAGGCCTTCTTTGTTTTAATTTTTACTTTCTTATAATTATGACTTCACAAAGCTTCAGAAGAAACCTCCCCATGAAATGTTATTTTATTCGGTTTGGAATAATCAAAAGACTTCTGTGCAGAATAATAGTCGCAAACATCTGACAGATTAATACATTCTTTTACATCTACTGACAATTGTGCACTATAAACACAGCTCATCTCTCAATATTTTCCCATCCATCCTGCTTGGATTAAAAGCAACATAAAACCAATTCTTGTAATTCTGGGAGGCTCCGACATAAACCAATGATTTACTGCTAATAATCAAACACAGCAGCGTGTTAAGCAAAGGCTGAGAGAGCTAATGCGTCAGCTGTGACCATACAGAGCGATGACTTTCCCATGAATACGTACAAAAGTTGGGGTGAATCATTGACATATGCTCAAGGATTGGAAACACATTATTTAAAACAATTGTTGTGCTTGGTTATTACAGTGTAAAACATTTTATCGTTATTCTCAGTATGCAGCAGACAAAACAGCATTGCACAATTCCCTGTCGTTCCATAGTTTGTGGTCCTGGATCCATCCCTGTGGGAATTTGATTCTGTTTGTTATGTCACTCATCAACAACATCACTAAGCTGTTCCAGAGGAGGGTGGCAATGTGGGATTCCCCTTGTACCACTGCTCTTTTCAAAACTTTGAGTCACTAAGAGAGAAAAAAGGAGAGTGATCCAAAAATCGAAGCTGGTTTTGAAATAAAAGGTCACATAAAATAAATAAAAGGTCAAATAAAAGATCACACAATTCTGATTAGGTAAGTTGTCAAATATCTAACTGGTTTCAAGCCAAGAACTTGTTAATGGCTACAAAATTTATGTTGTTTCTCTGCATATTCCCAAAGTATGTCTATTCAAATGTTAGCCAGTGTATGTGTTTGTTTGAGCCTGTCTGTATAACTGGGATCTGTTCAGATAAGTTATTGAATAACAGCATTAATTTAAGCCTGTGTACAAATGTTCAAAATATATTAAAAAAAAGAAAAAACAGTTGTGAATATGCTTGCTCTATAATCAGATGAATACATGCATGGATTAAAAGAGGTTCAGGGGCGTTTTAAATTCTCAAATCATCCTGACAGTCGTGCTACATATGAGCAGAGATGGGAAGTAACGAAGTACAAATACTGTACTTCGTTACTT
>NW_015150556.1:311252-345885 GCF_000732505.1 Cyprinodon variegatus | reverse complement strand
GATAGCTCAGGATAACCTGTGCCACTCTAACTATAAGCTTTATCAAAAAGGAAAGTTCCCCTGTAGGTAAGGGGTTACATGGCAGCACTGGGTCCCACAAGGAGTAACATGACCACCAGCCACACACCAATGAGCCCCAACCCAAGGCCTATCCAGCTCATTTTTACTGGACAACATAACTTGTCTCAACATCAGGGGACATCCATGCGGGATATCCTTTCTTTTTTTTGCTGATCTTTGTCTGACTCATCACCAAGAGCCGTTTTTGCTATTGGAGACCAGAAGAGGGGCATGTAAGCTCTAAATATAATAGCCCCAAGGATCGCCTGAGCACTGAAACCCCTTCACCAAATTACAGAAGGTGTAACAATGGTGTGTACTTTGTATATTACACCAACGTATGATGCTGGCATTTACATGTTGTTTTTTTTTTCATCTTTCCCCATTATTGTATATTTTTACCTTTATGCCAAACTTACCTTTTCAGTGTCCCAGATGTTCACTGTTACCATAGAAGACAATTTCCCCTAGAGTATAGGAGATTTGGCAGAAAACAAAAAATATGGTCTTGTGGCCTTGTCTTGAGTCTTGTACTATGTGTCTGGGCTACAAGACATGATTATTTTTTTCAGCCAAGAAACATATTGCTCTACATAGTAAGATTCAATAAATACCAGTGAGAGATTCCCACAGTGTTAGTTTGATGGTGCTTCTAGCCCCATGGGCTTGACCATTTCTCTACCATATTGTATCTATAGTATAATCCAATGGATTCTGTTGTATATCTTCGCAGTTGATACCTTTATATAATAAGATAAATTCCACAAACTACTCTGGTTGACTACCTGCAAATACTGGATCATCAACTTGATTACCAGCATCACCTGAAGGAATCTGTTCTAGCTGTATACTGTAATGTTCTTCCACATATTCATTAATAAACGATTTGCTAATATGGCTTGTTTTTCTTACATTTGTAATAATTCAGTCAAGCAAACTATAGCAAAATAAGCTTTTTTCTTTATTTATTTGTATTGGCACGTAGGATTTTGTAAATACTCAACTTTACTGTTCAACCCAAAAATACTTTTTCCTGCGAAAAATGAAACCGTTTATGGAGAAGTTAATCGGCTTTCTAATGATCAAAAGGTTTATTGTCAATAAACACATACTGCCATATTCAATCATTTTTAAAATTACTGATAAAGTTAATTTATTTTAGTAACTCACTAACTAATATGCATATAAATTACATATAAAGTGATGTTTTTCAAATTGTTGTTTCTGTTAAGAAATATTTTAATCTTATAGCTACTAGGATCACTGCAAATTGCAATAATATATCAGACCTATTTATGCTATAAGCTCTGAGTTTTAGACAGAACGATCAATTAACTGATCTGCACTTAGGCCGCATAATGGTGCATTTATGTCAGTGGCAACTTTTAGCTCTATTTTTCTGTCATTGGGTCAAACTTTGCAAGCACAAAAACCTCTAGGTAGTGTCTCCAGTCACCACAAGAGGGCAGTATGTCACTTTAGCCTGTAAAGGAAGGGGGCAGAAAGGCTACTGTTACTCAAGGTCAGCATTATACTTCCTGTTTAAAAAAGTTTGGGCTGATTATGGACCTGGGAAACATACATAAAGTGTCATCACTCTTCTTATCAGCCACAGTGGGTCAGACCAGTATGATGGAAATGTCTGAACAGCATGATGCAAAGCTCCATAACAGGTTCAGGCAATGGTAGATCAGTTGATTTAGGTTGAAGAACAGCAAATACGTTTGCTTAATTATATCAAAGATGTCCCCATGAAGAACCAGTTAACTACTCACTGAAAAACAACAGCATGGTGTTTATAATTTGTCCTCTTAATTCTAATTACATCTTGTTCTTGGCAATAGCAAGAAGACATCATTATTAATAAGGACCTCACTGACACGTGCGCACGCACATGCACACACTTACACAACCACACAGAGGGGAGAGGAGACACCCCGTCAGGGAATGGCAGGAACAAGCTTTGGTCTGTCTTCAGATGGGGCTGCAGTGGTTGCACCATTTGCTCACATGCTGGCAGATGTGCATGCACACACGCACACACACTAACTGAGGGAGAAATAGAGAGAGGCCATCTCTGGACTCATCCACAAGAAAAGGATTTGAGCTGTGGAAGAGCTGAGTTTGCCGCACAGACCCACGCACACACGCATACACTCTGAACGCCTGAGCCCCCATTGGTTGATGCCTCTCCACCCCACCGCCAGAGTCTCTGAGGGGTCTGCAGCAGCAATCTGCTCCAGGGTCCTGGAAATGCTGAAGTGAGCCTCGTTTTCCCCTTTTACTTCTATTTTTGGGCTGAATAACCAAGGTCCTCTGCCTCCTTCATTTTCCACAGTATTTCAAGCGCTGGTTCCCAGTGTGCATTGCCTGCTGCAGTCTCACTACTCGCTAAACAAGCAAAGAAAAAAAAGCAGTGAGGCCTACAGCTCACAAAGGCTATATGATACCGCTGAGACAACGAGAACCTGAGCAATAAGCAGCACGGAAGGATGCATAAATCGTGGCTCAGCTGCAAGGCCCAGGGGCAGCAACCCGGTGCTCAGCCAGCCATGTAGACTGAGGCTGCAGCTAAAAGAATTTGGGAAGGGCCCTTCCTGCAGCCCATCCCCCCCTATGCAAAGAAACATGGTTTCACTGGTGTCTTGCAAAGCAAGATTGGTTTTAGAATATCTCAGGATAAGTCTAAAGAATAATGTTATATTTTAAACCTCTTTTCAAAGCCAATCCAAAACTGTCTAGGGTTGTAACGCACAATTTGGTTTGCGGGCACTCCAGCTATCTCGAAAATTACAATATGTCCTATAATCCTCATTAATCCTACTTTATGCATCATACATTTAATATAACATTACTACTCTTTATCACTAGATAGCACATCGTCATCCACACAATGACCACTTACCACGCAATCACAATTAATTGAATTACATAAAGCTCACATTAGCTACATATTAGAACCGTGTGTGCATGTATACAATTGTATAAAAATGTATTGTGTAATCAATGAAACAATACTCAAAAGGTTTTGAATCAGCGCTTAACAGTTTTTGAGTGGCGCTCCCCCTACAGGACATGTTTAAAATAGCACTATTGTAAACACGGACAGCTCTTCGTGTGCCCTGCACCTCATAGCTACAGCACACTGCGACACAGCTGGAGGATGTATGCCAGCACAAGTTGTCTAAAGGGGTGGGCAGTATTGTACAATCCATCCATTTTCTTCCACTAATCCATCAGGGTCACAGTGGGACGGGTGCCTTTCTCCAGCAGTCTATGTGCAAAAGGCGGGGTGCACCGTGGACAGGTCACCAGTCTACTGCAAGGCAACAAAAAGACACACAACCATGCTTACACCAAAAAGCAAATTTATGGAAACCAATTTATCTAATTGGAGTACCTGGAGAGAACCCACACATGCGCGGGAAAAGCATGCAAACCAGTGGGGGATCCAGAGGGATAGCTGAAATCCTTGCCCCCCTGTTGCCACCCTGCTAAAAACATTAAAACTGTTTGAATTTTATGAAGATTTGCAAATTAAACTGTCAATTTTCCCAACGGTCTTAAATGCATCCTCAGGCAGAACGCTTCTGGATAAACTAGCATCCACTTCCTTCATGCTCCAAATGGCGCCAAAACACAAAACAGCAGCAAGACACGGGATCAATGAAAACATTTCCTTTGCTGATATGCATGTTTATCGGTATTAAATTGAACAAAGTGCTGTTTTAACAGGAAGTAAGGGAGATATTGCACTGCAGTGCTTGTGGTTAGTATTACCTATAAGCAGTGGTGGCTGGTGGAGTTTTCTCCAGGGGGGGCTATACATTTAAAACAGACGCATGCCAAAAACCAATCAAACATACACAGTTATCATACCAGTACATTTGTATATTCATATGAATGCCAACAACAAAAAACATTATAAAACACTTTATAAAAACAAAACATAATTTCATGTGCAGGTTTACTTTTTGTACATACATTTTGCCCTTCTGAGGCTTTGTGAAGGCAAATCTGTGTTTTGCATGCTCCAATATTGTGTCACAAACTTAAAAAAATAATGTACCAGTTTAATAATGGAGAAGCTATTAGTCAGCTTTATAATTTTTTAATATATAAAAACAATCTGTTTTCTGAGAATGTGTTTCAATGTGAACAAAAAGTTAATTGTATAATATTATTTTCCATGTGAATCCCAGATTGTTCATTCTTCTTTGCCTTTTCTAAAAAGTGCTTTAAATCAGTCGTATCCATCTGTATCTATGCTGAGTCCGATACTGACATTTGAAAAAGGAGGCAGAAAAAGCGGATTACAGCTTTAACCTCACTCCATGCACTAAAGCCTAACATACACTGTGTGGCTTTTTTGCCATTTTCGGGCCAACTTTCCAGTCATGCAAGAATATTTCGATCAGGCCGACTTTCAGCATGATCGTGCAGCGGGCGCGGTGTAATGTACAGGGGGTAACGAGGGGCGCTCAGCCTCTCACGACCACCTCCCGATCAGGAATCGTGAGGTTGGGAGAAAATCAACATGTTTGAAATTCAGTCGGCCGTCGTGGGCAAATCGCTCATTGGGCACGCGCAAACAAGGATTCAGAATCATGCAAGGGGGCAGTAAGTAAAATGTTCTTTCTGTAAAATTGACAGATGATAGTAGCCACATTTGGTCAGCCATGTCTTTGTCCAAATACATTTTTACTTTTTAGGGCTTTCAACACAAAAAATTGTCAAGGTACCGCGTTTCACTCTAGTGAGCTTCATATTCCTCTTCTGCTCGTTTGGCTTCCGGATAGACCAGTCCAAGTAGCGCAATCTAATTGCGGAGCTGAGTCTGACGTGGCTTTTGGACGTGCAGCGTGAGCAGGTAGATCGCATCAGAGCGTCGGGTCGCACAGTGTAAGAACATGCTTTGTTAGCTGTTAACTCACACTGTACGACGATACCCTGTGGTTTCGTTGTACATGTGAGCTGTAGCTGCATGCAACGATTGAAAAAAATCGCACAGTTTATGCCCTGCTTTAGCCCAGCCTTGTAGCTAAACCAGGTCCTGGGAAAGGATGTTTATTGGACCATTTGTCTCCCTCTCTCTCTCTCTCTCTCTCTCCAATGCATCTCTTACTCCTGCAACTCGACCTGTCAATCACCCACAAAACGTCTGTGCTGTGGCGAAAGGTAGTGAAAAAATACACTTCCTGTCAGCTCAGGGCACACGAGAGCTGCACCCCAAGCTTTCCTGTACTTCTGTATTGCAGAGGAGCTACTGTGCATGTACAACTTTTAACGAGAGTTAATGGGCAAAAATGTTTTGCACCCTAGGATGGAAATACGTCACCAATCCGACGAACAATGAAATGACGCTTTACTTGTCATTAAAGATTATTCATCTTGCACATCTCAAAACATATGTAGCAATATATTTCGAAATATTTTACATTTTATTTTAAAATTAAATTTAAAAAAAAAACCCATATATACACATATATATATATATTTTTTTGTCTTAATTATAGTGATTGGGATGGTTGGGGCGGCACCCTGGCGCCCTCTATTGAGCAGCCGCCACTGCCTATGAGTATTACTAGTTTTTTAATTACTAGTCTCATGAAATGGACAAATAGCTTCACACTGGTGTGAAGACACTTAAAAGAACATGTTCTTAGCAAAATGTTAAGCAACAATCACAGAAATTACACTACAAAAAATGTAAATCTAAATGAGTCTTTTTTTCTTAAAATAAGTGCACTTTTTCTTGAATCGAGGAGGTAAGTGAGGCTCTTTGCCAATGAGACAAGACATTTGAAATAAGAAAAAACGATTATCATATACTTATCTTATTTTAAGAGTAAAAATAATCATTCCATTGGCAAATCATCTTATTTACCTTCTCAAATTAAGGGTAAATACACTTAATTTAAGAATTTTTATTTATTGCTACATAGTTTTTGCAGTGTAGGTGCATTGAGGGTTTTTTTGTATGAATTATGGGACATTATTCCTAAAGGAGAAGCCTCTGCTTGCTTTGGGGAAAACATTCAAGTCAGACTTAGAAAACCTTAAGCATAAACTTCATCAAATGAGAGGGCTTCTTTTGAGAAGGGAGAAAAGTGGAGAGAGACCAGCTTCTCTACTTGAGTTTTACAATTTGGCTAGTGATTTCAGTTAGGACTGCATCCTGCGAAATAAGTTTCTCTGCCATTAGAAGAATAAAAACCCACCTTAGGTCAACAATGGCAGATGATAAATTAAGTCACCTGGGCATACACAGTCTTGAGTCAAGGAGGGCATATTACCCAAATATGAAAGACTTTGTAAAACATTTTGCTTCATCTCACTAGAACTGTTGCTGTTCTGGTTGCTTTTGTGAACTTGGTGTTGTCATATCGCTGGGCAGTGGTCAACTATAGTCAGTTTTATAGGGCTTTATTTATTTATTTTTTTCTTTTGTTGTTCTATTATTATTATTCTTTTGGAACACATTTAAATGTGCACCGCTACTTGTCCTGCCCTGTTTTGACAGGTCCATTGAGTATTTGTTTATTTCTATTTTTGCTGTATTTATAATACATTGTGCAGTACATCATTATACACATTTTGAAAAATAAATAGCTTTAATTCAATCAAAATTTATTTTTGCAGATAATGATTCTTGTTTGTAGTCTAACTGAGCCCTTTATATACAGGCACCCCCAAATAATGCCTTGCATCCCTTTGCCACCCCTGTTCTAAAAGTCCAGCTCAGCCAGTATTGGAAATAAACAAAGTATATTTACTTAAGTACTTTTTGATTATCTTTACTTTACATGAGTAATTTTGTTGTTGTTGTTTTTTTTCGGGGGGGGGGTTACTTACAACTTTCACTCCACTACATTTCAAGAAGGCTCCTAAATGCTAATTCCTTTTTGGTCAGATTAGCTTTGTAAAACACTGTTGCTGTTTTTCTTTCTTGAAATGCAATTTCAACATGCGTGATACCAGCCATTAGGACTGAATTTGGATGCCAATTTGGACACCAGAGGTTTGCATGACATCCCATAAATGCGAGAAACTCAGGGGAGATATTAGTTGTAGTTTATAATTCTCATTAAGGCGTTAGTTGTTGCCATTTGGCCAACTTGCTCAGTCGGATGAGTTCTTAAATCAGAGTAAAGGTCTCTTTGTAGTAATAGATTCAACCTTAAAACTCTATCAATAGTGAAAGTGCGAGGAGAATAAAGACTCCTGTTTTCTTTTTGGTTTGCCTTTAAATAAGAAACAATATTCAAATAGCTGTCCTTGTTTTTTGTGGAATTTACAGTTCTTTACAGGTGGTTTAGAATATGTAGCAGATTGATCAGCTCTATGCACCAATACATCAGGTGGTTTCTGAAAGTTACAAGGTTCTTTAAAATAATTAGAAAAAAATTAGACAGAAATATACTGATATTAGACAATTTCATTTGTATTTTTGAATAGTATCACAGGGGTTGACGTTAAGGATTTTTACCACCTGCCCTTTGGGCAAGTGACTTTCACATTTCATTTGCCCAGAAACAATTTTTACTTGCCCAGTATAATGTTTGATAAATATAGTTCCTACTATTCATTTTTGTATATTTATCAATGAAACATGTTTGTTTTTTAAATGTTTTTTTGTAATTCAGTATTTTTTAAGTTTCCAGGTTCCTGGTGTGTATACAGTATGCATGCGTCAGATAATGAACTCAAGCCAACATTAAAGTGTTAACATGCTTTTCAATCCTTCCTGCATATTCTTTTCAAACTAAACTTTGCTTTAAACTGTTGTGTGCTTGGAAAAATATAAATTGTAATGTTAAAAATATAAAAAAAAAACTTGACAGGTAAAAAACATAAGATAAATCACAAATGAAAAACTTTTATTTTAGAGTCATGGTATGTTTATACAAGATAATACTATTAATATAATGTGACTTTTCTAGAGAATCATTATACATAGTTATTTTATACAGGGTTTCCACAGTCTTACATAGTTTCAGAATTCCCTGACTTTTAACTGATTCAGGATTAGTTTTCCCTGACAAAATAAATGCAGCCGTTGGTCATTTTTGTAACTACATCAAAATTACCGCTAGGTGGAAAAAAATCACGCCATCTGGTGGAAAATCACCTGGCTTTTGCAAATCAAGCGAGAATGTGTAGTAAAACAACAAAAATGGCGCTGGCAACGTTTCTGGGTCGTTTTCAGCGAATGTCGGTGATTTTAAAGTAATTTTGAGTGATAAATATTTTTTTTGGCAATCATTGCACTTGCCCGGCAGGCAAATGCAATGAAATTTGTACTCTCCCAACAATAAAAACTACTTGCCCACGGGAGATCGGGCAATGGTTAACATCGAGCCCTGTATTATCAAAAGTAAGTACTTCAATACTTTAACTAGAGTAGATGTTTGACCAAGTTAATTTACTTGTAGTTGAGTAAGATTTGACAATGAGTATCAATACTATTATTTGGGTAAGAGTAGAAGTCTTTTTTTCAAGGAATTGTAAAATTTTTACAAGTCAGTGAAAGGTAATGGTGCTTTCGCACCAAAAGTGTTCTGGATGTCAAAGCATATGATTTACATACAAAGTCTATGGTGGAAGACGTCAACCAACATTGATTTTGTGTCGTGTTGGGAGCAGCTCATCCTGGCTTTCCAGCATTGGGGCATCTCAATGTCAGACGCTCAAGTTTTGAAATTTAAACTCTTGCAGGTTAATGCAAAGCGTCAACCAATTATAAAAGCTGATCCAGCGTTTTCTGAGTGACAGATACTGCATACAAGACATAATCATTTCTGCAGAGCTGTCAGCATATGAACAAAATTATATATATATATATATAAAGGGGCTCAGCGGAATTAAAAAGAAGAATGGATGTTTAATATATAAGGAAATTATAAAAAGAGAGTTTTCAGATCATTATTAATCCACTAAAGCATTTTATTACTGAATTGTGGAGAATAATATATAATAATAATAAATACCTACATTACGAAAAAATGTTAAAACCTGTCAGTGAAAAATATTTAATTTTATATTCTGCTACTTTTAACCACAGATCTAAAAAAAAATGTATATTCACCTTCAGGCGCTACAGATGGCTTCAGGAAATCCCAGAAAGCCTTCAGAGAGTTTTCACACTTTCATCGTTTGACACTGTTGATCACTTTATTTTATTAGAGCATCTGGAATTACATATTCTTTATTTCTTTAGAAGGGTCTTAATACATTATTTATTTATTTTGTTTTTATTGTGAATGTCATTTCATTACATTAACATGTTTCTTTGATGTTTATTTGTCTTATACTGGAATTTCCACAGTGGTGTTTTTATGTGTGGATGTAGTGTGACAAATTGTTTGGACCAAGTAGTAACCAGAGTCTGTACCCAAGACAAATTTCTTTTGGGACAATAAAGTTCATCATCATCATCATCATCATCAAAACTGGGTCAGCCTTTCTGGTACAGCACCTGAGTGGTTGAAATCCTACTTGAAGAACAGGGCCTTTTATGTGTCAGTAGGGAACTTTTAACTGAAAAAAAAAATCACATGTGGGGTTCCTCAAGGTTCCATTCTGGGGCCCCTCTATTCAACATCTATATGCTCCCCTTAGCTCAGGTTATAGCAAACAAGATCAGCTACCATAACTATGTAGACGACACACAGCTTAATATCACGTCATCAGGTGACTATGAACCCATCAGAGCAATGGCTAGATACAGAGAACAGATTAATACATGGATGCACCATAATTTTCTACTGTTGAATAAAAACAAAACTGAGATAATTATCTTTGGACCAAAGGAGGAGAGATCCAGAGTTAGCTCACAGCTACAACAGCTAGAGACCATTAATTATGGATTAAATCTTGGTGTCATGATGGACTCACACCTGAACATTAAGACACACATCAAGCAAGACAGCTGGACCCGATCCAAAAGTGTTCTTACTAGAACTAAGAATGTAGAGCACATCAGCTCTAAAGTTCCAAGGTCTTGTTGAAGTTCCAGCCTACCCTGTATACCCAGAAAAGGAACCAAACATAAAGAAGCAGCATTTAGTTCCTATGCTCCACTTATCTGGAACAAACTCCCAGTAGACTGTAAAAGTGCAGAAAGCCTGAGTTTTTTTAAGTCAAAGTTAAAAACCCATTTATTTAGAACTGCCTTTGACTTTCCAGGTGTAAATGTTAACTGAGGTATGATTAGCATACGTTTGTGGTCCAACTGTTTTATTTGTTTTACTACCTGCTTTTATCATGTTTTTATCTTTACTTGTTTTTTTCTCCTTATATTTCCTTTCTATTTTATTGTTTAATTCATGCAAAGCATTTTAAATAGTTTTTGTAATATATTGCACTACCTAAACAAGTTGCCTTGCCTTTTGGACTCCCTACACCATTGCCCACTGGTATGGGGTTGTGTACTTTTTAGCTCAAAAACATGTTGAAACAACGCATGAAAGCATATGAACCAAGACACTCTATTGATCGCAACCACAGAACAGTGAAGCTCAACAACAAGAGCCAAAAAATATGTTAAAACATCTTGACCTGTTTTGGGCGCTTGAGCGTTTTGGACAGCCATAACTTGTTTGGTCTGAGCACATTGGTCTACCTTTTGTTAGGAATCCAGTTTGTGTGGGCTGTTTGTGTGTTTTCTTTTTCCAACAACAGGAGATGCCCTGTCGTCGCTGTCCCTCCCTGCACACCTGCGGCTCATTGGATCATTACCTGTAGGAGTATTTGAGCAGTGGACTGTCACTACCTCGACGCCAGTGTTTGCCAGTTTTGGGTACTCTAGCCAAGCTGAGTTTAGCTGAGTCTAACCTAGCTTTGTTTCTCTGAGTCTAACGAGTTTTTATCTTTGCTCCCCGGCAGGAAGCTTTCCTGTGTTACTGGATACCTGGACCTTCTCCCCCCGGAAACCTCCACATGTTCCGTTCACGTACCCAACGGAAATCCGAGTGAGAGTCCGCTCCATTACTCCTCCGGGTCCAATGCTTGTCAACCTGTCCAGCCTCCAACGTGTGCACTATTCTCTGGATTTACCACACAGACTGGGTCCAAGGACTAACAAGGCCCTCCTCAAACGTGAGTCCCATTCTAGCATAATCAAAGTGCTTCCAAGATTCCCACGGTCCCTGAACTGACCACTGAACTTCCCTCACTTCCAGTTCCAGGTCACCAGCTCACTGAGTCCCAGATCCAACTCCTGTTTGACTCCCTCAATAAACCTGTTAAACTTTTACCGTGCTCTCTAAGTGTTTTCTCTGCATGTGGGTGAGATTCATTAAACCGATCATGACACCGTTCAGTTAAACTGATTTTTAATTGCTCTTATCGGTTAATTCAGCCTATTTTATGTTTTATATGGCCACACTAAAAAAAAAAATCACTAAATTTACAATGGTAACACCAAAAGGGATTATCATAGTAACCATTTACAGCATTGCTTGGTCCGTATCAGTTTTGCATCCTTGTTTTTGTTTGCAGTCCCTCTATGGAGTAAATGCCTCCCTGTCCCAATGAAATTCACTTTTTTTTCCTTTCCTATTGGGACAAAGTTTTCCTTCCTTCTTTTTTCTGCTGGCTCTGCAATCTCAAACCTCCAAAATCCCCAAATGTTCTATAGCAATCTAGGAGAAGTGCATTCATAGGTTTGTGGCTATTGATGGCCTTACATAGGGCTGCCAAAAAGCTGTTTATCTTAGAGTAAAAAAAAAGAACAGAGCCATGAGACTGCCACTGGGACAGTGGCATAAAAATCACATGTTTGGTTTTCCAGCCAGAGACAGTGGTTGAGATGACAGACCTCTCAATTATCTCATAAATACCTAGATTACCATCACAGGCACTTAGAAGAGGGTGTATGAAGTTAAAAATTTTACTTAAAGCTGCTTTAACAGAATGAGTACCCCTATACTTACATGTACCATTTTAGACCGTAGCCATCACAGTTTTACTCGACATATTACTATTCATCTCAGAAGCACAACAAAAAATAAATATCCCTAAATCACTTTTTTAAGCATTGTTGTGACCCTTGTTAATATTGGGGACCTAAAGAGCTTCATCTGTGGCCCTTGCTACTACCTTAGTATGTCTTAATTTCAGGGTCTTTTTTTTCTGTATAGAAAAAAAACATTTCGGATGGGGGGTGGGAGTATGGGGGTGCTGTTTGATTTGTACAGCATTATGTGGTATGAAATAGAGGCATCTGACGCTGAGATCTGACTCAAGTTATTCTGCTTTTATAGTGACTACATATCAAATTCCTTAAAAAATTTATATGATATAACTTAAAATAAAATGCCATATCCCAGGGTCATTTGAAAAAAGGCTTGGAACCCAAAGAGATTAAAATCTGTTGTTGTGCTGGTTTTTAGTCAAATATACACAACACAAAATCATTATATGTTGCTATGAGTATTTTTTATTCTTAATCTCTATAATGCATTTAATGACCTAACTTCAGTCAACAATAAACTGATATAAAACTGCTAAATGCATGTGGAAAAAAATGTAATAAATTGACGTATATAGGAAGAGAATGACAAAAAGTTGGTACAAAATGGAACTAAAAAGCTGCAAAAGAAAAAAATATGTATGATTATATAGGTCTATGAGTGGAATGCTCATAGTTTGCATGGAGTTTGCATGTTCTCCCTGAGCATGCGTGGGTTCTCCCTGGGTACTCCGGCTTCCTCCCACAGTCCAAAAACATGACTGTTAGGTTAATTGGCTTCTCTAAAGTCCCCTTAGGTGTCAGTGTGTGTGTGAATGGTTGTTAGTCCTGTTTGTCTCTGTGTTGCCCATTGACAGCTGGTGATTGGGATTAATCATGTCAGAAAATGGATGAATGGATGTCTATGAGGGGAGTGTTGGCCTAGTGGTTAGAGCAGTGCTTTGAGTCATCTGGGCATACACAGTGTCTGGGTCTATGAACAAAACCCTTAACTTCACACTGCTCCCCGGACGGCACACAATGGCAACCCACAGCTCCCCAAGGGGATGGGTCAAATGCAGAGGTTAATTTCTCCATTGTGAGATTAAAATAGTTCAATTATTATTATTTATTATTACTTCCAAAAATTATGCTAATAAAATGATTTTGCAAAGACAAATGCATATAGATACATTTTCAGATAGTTATTTTTTAATGTTGAAAGTGTTTTTGAAACTTGCATTTGATGTTTATTTATATCCAATTATCAGTCTAATTGGTAGGGACCAAAACTGTCTTTGGCCCATGGCCCCAAGTCCTGCTAGATTCAGCCCTGGATATCTTGCAAGCTATATTGGTGTCACTATAAAACTAGCAAAGTGACAAAGGGGAGATAAATCTGCACAACAACTGCTTGTAAAAACTGTTTCATATGGTTATTTTGGGGCTGTAGTTATCACAGAGCAATAAATGTATATTAATAACGTTTTAAGAACTTTACTTATTAATTTGCTATATAACACAGTAGGATTCACTGATCTGATTCTGAATCATACTGTTGCTGATCTATAACTGATATATCTATTAATGCAGTCAACAAGTGCAGGGCTGATCTTCAGTCCTGAAGTTAAACCCAATTCTTCTCACATTCATAAATTAGAGGGAGGTCCCTAATTCTACAATAGCCTATAGGGCTTCAGATTCATGTGAAAACCTGTCAGAGGGAGGATGCATGTTTATGAATGAACATGGGCTCCCTGCCTCAGTTCAGAGAGGAGTATTTTAAGTAAAAGAATAAGTCAGATGTGTTTGTGACTCAGCTGAACCTGCAGCACTTTTATTACATGTGCACTTTTAATATGCTAATAAAATGATGCAGTACATTTCAATGATGGGATCAAAATCAAGTCATTCTGTCACATTTGCACAGCTGTAAAGTTTTTAATCACTTGAATTGGAGCTATGTATATATTTAGTTTTGTGGTTATTTGTGTTATAAACAATGCTTTCTGCTGGATTTTGGTATCCGGCTTATTGACGGCGGTGAATGCCAGCGGGCATTAAAACAGCGAGCGGCCATCTGCCAGCCTAACGAACTAGCAACCCCACCAGCTGCAGTCGCAAAACGCCCTACAAAGCAGGACATGCATGCAGCTTCTGACGTCTGCGGCCACACTGCGCTACAAAGCCCAGAAAAACCCAGGAGCGGAAACAATGAGAACCGAGCGCACAGGCGCCGCATAGGTCCCAAAACTGCAAGTTTTTAAACAACATCGGTTCATTTCGGGCGAGCTGTCGGTGAGATTATTCATTTTTTTTCACGCTGGAAAAAAAAAACCACATACATAAAAAAAGACTCATGCAGGGGCACTTTAATACCCCGACATGGCGACGGCAAGAAAAGGGAGAGAGCTTTTTACTATTTTGGAAACTAGCGCGGACGCAGAAAGTAGCACGGAGTGCGACAACCAAGACGCCCCGCTTAATCTTTCCGCCGATGTAAAGTGGTTCGAAATCCCGAACAGAAAGCCGGACTCGGACGAGGAGGAAGACGAGGAGACGCGGGGGGCGGCGGAGGACGGCGAGGGGGAGAATGGAGTGACGAGCTCTGCAGCCGCGGCGGAGGCTGCGGACGCGGCCAGCCTGATCGCCGGAGGAGGCTGCAACATTATTCTGGTCACCGGCAGCAACGGGATCAAGCACGACGACGAGGACTACGCGGAGGACTGCTATTATTCCACCTCAACTAACTGCTCCGACACCAACTCCAACGATTCGGATATTGATTTCTCCGATCTGGAGGAGGAGGAGGAGCGCAGGAGCTTTTTCGGCTTTGAGGAGGATCTGGAAGAGGATTGCGCATCTCCAGACTTCTGGGGCGAACCGGACCAGATGATCTCCATCGAACCGTTCTCTGCCGCCAGTGGCCCTCAGCACCCACTCGGGGATGAAGCTGACACCCGTGACTATTTCCGGATACTCTTCCCAGATTCTCTTTTTGAACACATGGTAGAACAAACAAACAATTACGCCCTCTATCGGCAGAGAAGGGTTGGGAAATCGGACCCCCACTGGCACCCCACTGATGTTAGAGAGATGAAAGCTTATGTGGGGCTGAACATTCTGATGGGCATTAATCAGCTTCCAGACACGGACATGTACTGGGCCAGTGACATTTTTATTGGGAATGCAGGCTTTAAAAAAACAATGACAGCCAGACGCTTTGAGAAACTCACCCAGTATCTTCAGCTATGTGACCGGGAGTCTGAGCCTGTGCGCGGGGAGCGGGGATATGACGGCCTCTTTAAAATCAGGCCTCTCCTGGATATGGTGGAGAACACTATGTGGGATGCCTACACACCCAACCGCTGTTTGACCATAGATAAGTGCGCCATTGCCACTAAGAGGCGCTTCTCTCCTACCCAGTATATGTCCTCTAAGCCCCTGCGGAAAGGGCTGACTGTGTGGATGCTCTGTGACTCCCGCTCAGGCTACTGCCACAGGACCAAGATCTATGTAGGTAAGCCCAGTGATGATGAGGCAGCAGCCGCTTTGGGTTACAGGGTGGTGAGCTCTTTAGTGCGAGGCCTGGAGGGTCAGTACCACCATCTGTTCATGGACAGCTTCTTCACCTCTGTGCCCCTCCTCCAGAGACTGCTGAGGGATGGACTGTACGCCTGTGGGCCCACTCATGCCGGGCGAAAAGGTTACCCAGAAGTCCTACGTCCTCGCAATGTGGGAAAGCTCTGCCAGGGGGAGTTCTACCAGTGCCAGCATGGTAACCTAGTTGCTACAGTGACCCGGGATGTCAAAATGGTTAGCTGCCTCTCCACCAACTCCACACCTGGGATTGTGGGGATCAGTCCGAGCCGTCAGCACCCAGACACAGATGGGGAGGGGGAGAGCGACAGCCTGGACGGCTCTAGCTTCTCGTTCGGTGTACCACGACCTCTGCCACTGCTGCTGTACCAGGAAAACATGAGGGGGGTGGACCTGTGTGATCAATTGAGGGAGTGCTACCAGGTAGGCAGGCCGTGCAAGAAGTGGTGGCGCTACTTCCTGTGGTTCTATGTCAACCTGTGTATCGTCAACGCCTACATAATACTTAGGGAAAGCCGAGGTGGCGCGCCTCCGGCTGGATTCAATGGGAAGCAGTTCACACAGCGTCACTTCCGCGTGCGGCTGGCGCAGCAGCTGATTGGAGACTACCAGGGGGCAAGGGGCATGGAGCGAGCAGCACGTAAGAGGCATGCAGACTCCCCCATAGAGTATGGACATCGACTGGAGCGCATGTCAGAGCGCTCCCGTCGATGCAGGAACTGCACAAACAAGGGACTGCGACACGAAAGTGTTTTCGGGTGCAAGATATGCAACGTCCACCTGTGTAGGGGTGGCTGCTTCTCTGAGTTTCATAAGTAAATCTGAACTCTTTTTATATATATATATATATATATATAATTTCTGTAATCAAATAACTCCAGTCAATGTTTTTTAAACACTACAAAAAATATTCCAAAGGTTACCACTACAAGTGCACAGTATATTCACACTTTATGTAGAGCTAGTTTTAGATTAGAGGTATAATTGCACGAATAATATAAAAAAATAATTAAAAAGCTGTAGATTATTTTAAATAGTTGAATGTTTTGGCATCTTGCCTTCTGTAACACTGACAAAATTGCCTTGTATCACTTTTTATACATTTAATTATTGTAAACATTTTATATACAAAAAAAAAAACCAAGAAGTCAAATGTTTCTGCACTCACAATAAATCACAAAATGTTTACGATGGAAAGTTTATCTTTCTGTTTTTTTCCAAAAATAAAGGCTTCATTATGATGAACTTAACTGAACTCTATTCTGTTTTTATTGTTTTGGTATAATAAAAAAGGCATCAATGAGGAATCTGAGGGTTTCTGACATTTAAATCTTTGATGAATATTCTGAACAAAAATTTTGGTTGGGACTTTAAAGGGGACACAGCTTGGAGCAATTAGAGTAGAAAAAACCCCTCAGTCATTCCAGCCAATCGACTAAGAGATGCACTTTCTCCCTCCAACAGCAGCCATCTGTGGTCCGTTTACAACAAATCCAAAGTTGTGGTCCTTTTCACTGACAAAACTGAGAAAAATGAATAAAGACTCTTAGATGAGTATGCTGTGATAAATAGGCTGGAGAAAGCAGAGTAGTGACATAATTTAACCTTGTACACAAGCATGGGTTGAATCAGCGCTGCTCGGTCAGGCTGTAGACCTCAAGAGAGTTTAGTTAAAAATTTTAGACACAGGCAAATATTTTTCTAATGAGTTTATTCTGCTGTGGGCTTCTAATTCTGTATGTAGGCAGAGATGGGCCACTTCTGCAAGGCAGAGTCCTCGTCTCCAGCCTGCTTCTGTCTGAGGTCTCTGTCCTTCTTAAGCTTTCTATCTCTTTATCACTCTCCCTCCTCAGGCTCTGCTGTGCCATCCCTCACACACACATCACAGAGACACACACATCCTCCCCTCCCTTCCCCTTCACTCCACTACCCTGCACTCCCTCTCAACCGTTCCCCAGCTGGGAGAGGGTTAGTCAACTGGACGCCCATCCCGCTGATCTGCGGTCGCCCCCGTGGGGGGTTACCATGGCAACCGTGGCCGATGAAGACAGGGAGTCGCCGGCAGGCCCACATGGTTGTCATGGCGCTGACTCTGGCTACGGCAATGGGAGGTACCAGAGGCCACACCTCCATGCTCGGCTCTCCAAAAGTAGAGAGGGCTGTGGTATGGTGTTGTGTAGTGTGTGTGTTGGTGTGTGTGTGTGTGTTAAAGGAGCTGGCTGGCTCATAACGTGCACAGCCTGCACAGAGCCAGAATGGTTACCAGGCAGGCTTTGCTACAAGCACAGTCAAGACCGAAATCGCTGCCAACTCTGAGCCCGTGTTGTTTTCTAGAGACATCCTCATGCAGGTGTTGCTTGGCATTAGAAGAATCTGTCTTGCCCCCTGTCACATCGCCTGTATTAAGATAGATGAGGCAGATAAAGCCACATTTGGGCCTATTTACAGTACAAAAGTCAAAAGCGTGGACGCACAAACGATTACTTCGAATAAGTGGTATTTTGTCAAATGTTTGAAGTACAATATAGATATTTCTCCCAATAATCCATGTGAGTAAAGCGTCTTCGAGTTCGGTTAGTTTGGTATGAATCATAAACCCTTGTCTGAGCTGACTCATGTCCTTCCCAGGGTAGTGTCCTTTTCAGGGGACATAATTTTTCCTGGATCGACCCCGACCATAAAACTCTGAAGAATCTCTGAGTCTGTTAGGAATAAGGGCCTGGTTTCAATTAGAAACCACTGTTTGGCAAGCACACATACTGTAAGAGTCATCAATGTTCCTTTGTTGAACTCTTTCCTCAGTGGTAATATGAATACTTAGCCAAGGATGATCAAGATGAAAGATTTACCATCTAAACCTCGGTATTTTGCCTTTTTTTCTGTACAGAATTCATACTGTCACCCTTTAAAATAATATTCTGTATTGCCTCATATGCTTAATGATAAAAGCCTTTTTTTGTCAGGTTAACTTTGCTTACAAATTAAAATAGTACCACAGTCAGAATTAGATGTTCTGCATAACTCATAGTCGTCTCAGCAGACACATGTACTCATTAAAATCAAATCTCTTCACCCTATTTCAGGTGATTAGATAACATTTTTATATTAAGATAATATTTTATAGATTATCTTATGAATTAACAGTTCTTAGTTGTCCTTTGTCTATTTGCAACCACCTGTTGCCATTTTGTTTCTTGCTTTTTCAGTTGCATATCTGTGAAAAAGGGCCTGTTTCATTTTATTTATAGTACAGCCTATCGGTGTGTTTTTCCTTTAAATTTATTTTTAGGAAGTATAGATAAAGTCATGAATTTTATCGGCTTTATTTTTAGTTTATCCAAATTCTGTACTGCACTCTTTTTTTGCTTTAGGTTTGAGCCCAATGCAGGAGAAAATACTGAGTCAAGCTGAGTAGATGCTTTTCGTAAAGCAAATTTATAAAAAAAAAAAAAAAAAACATCAAAACAGCTGAATGACAACCTATGCATATTTTGTTGATCTATCAAATCTGGATTTATTTTCTACAAATAAAGTATGTTTTGACCCTGACAGTGACCTTTACAATAAAAGAGAGGCTATATAAGGTATTGCAACTTTCTGTGTGGTGTGACCTGCTCTGCTTCCTGACTATAAGCATTGATGAGTCAAGCTGATATTATGGTGTCAGCCAAAATGAATCTTATCCATAAAGGTTTTCCTACCTTATTTAGATGGTCAGCATAGGGATGTAAATGTCTATCTTACATACGAAAAGTCGAATGTTAATTTCCAGCTAACTCCCGTATTTAAAACTTGAGATAATGGACGGGGCCGCCTTTTACAGCTGCTTTTTGTATCTCTGCTTCTGTCTCCTTGAACCCCAGTCGGCCTCGGCAGATGGCCGCTCACACTGAGCCTGGTTCTGCTGGAGGGTTTCTTCCTGTTAAAAGGGAGTTTTTCCTCTCCACTGTCGCTACAAGCATGCTTGGTGTGAGGATTGCTTTTGAGTCAATGAGTCGATGCAATCAACTGGTTTTCCTTAGATATAATACTTTGAATCAATTTGACTGTATGATCTAGTTGAACTGTAAAGTGCCTTGAGATGACTTGTATTGTGAATTGGCACTATAGAAATAAACTGAATTGAATTTAATTAACTGACCTCAAGTTGGCTTTCAATAGGTGTCTGAATTCTGATGTGATGTAAACTTGTTCTTGGTAGTCAGTTTAAATAGAAACCCCCTATGCAAGTTCAGACAATTTAACAAGAAACCATATTGTGATTTAATCATTTTAATTGACGTGTCTAAAGATAAACCCTTCTCCCAGACTCAAGTCATTTGCAGCATTCAACAGGTTTTCCTTCAGTCATGCCCTGTGCTTAACTTCACCTCTCTATATATAATCTCTTACCAGCTTCCGTGTTCCTGGTGAAGAAGAGCATCATAGTGTAAAGCTGCCACATCAATGTTTTATAGTGGGGATGTTGTGTTAGTTTTCCTTTTGTTATAGCATTCTGTATTTAGTACGTAAACTCAAAGTTAGGTGTATTGGATGAACCTTAAATATGGATTTTCATGCCTACCTTTCAGCAATCATTCTTGCAAAACCATACAGTAAAGATTTGTACTTTTTTGACAGATTTACTTAACTGAGCCGTGAATGTTAGCTCTTTAAAGGACCAACTGCTCTACAATAATATTATACCAGAATTGTATTCTGATCCTCTCAGTCACAAGAAACAAGCACATAAATATACAGACAAAGGGGCACTGGACATACCCAGTCTTTTTTATATGATCAATTTATTTAATAAAAAAAAACTATTTCAAGAGGTAGACATTTTCGGTTTTGTGGTTAAATTATCCTCAAAGTGTGTGTGTTTTTTTTTATTTCTATATTTTTTTTAAGCTATAGTTGTTCTGCACAACTAAATTTTAAAAATGTGTCAATATCTTCTTCCCAAGTAAAACTGGATTATCTCATACATTTGATCTCAAGTCTTACTTTGATTCACTACATTTCACTATACAATAATGCACCTATGTACACAAAAACATTCAAATTAAATATGCCATTACTCAAAAGTTGCTGACACTGCCATCTAGTGGACATGTACAGTATATACTGAATAATGTTTTACCACCATCAGAAGTTACTTTAACATAGACCCAACTTTAAAAGTGATCACTGTAGCTACTTTTATCAATTAATTTAAAATAACACCGACTTGCATTAATACCATTATATCCATCTTCCTTTCTCAGAACTGTCCTTTTAACCAGGAAGTGTCCTGAAACAGATAGGTCTCCTGGTTTTTTGGGGAAGAGGTGCTGGCGAACTCTGCAGGATGACCAGAGGAAGTTTAATTTCTGAGTCTCTCCGCAAAGGGACATTAAGGATGACCTGTTGGCGAAAGAATAAAAAAAAAATTACAAACATTCTAATAATACTTTGATAAACTGACCTATTAATATGACAATGGGCAGTAATGTATGCAATGCTTTTTTCTCTGCCTAATGAACAATTGTGTTGTGAGAGCTCAGATGCAAATCTGTTGGGGTAGATGGCATGATGGAACAGGTTGTGGTGTAATATGAAACTCTTCCCTTGATGAGCCATGAGGCTTTCAACCCCTCCTATTTACTCTCTCTTTCCCATCACACACTCTGTTTGTTGAGCTCTTTTCATGATTCCAGCACTTAAAAAACCTTCAGTTAGTAAAATAAATACATTTATGAACCAAGCCTTTTATTGAGTTATAAAAATAAAGAAATTAAAATGGTGTTAAAATGAGATTAAAATGATATTAAAATGGTAGAATAACAAGGAACTTGTACAGCTGTCTATATTTATCGCCTAACAAGTCTAATTACAGTACCTTGATTTTGTACTCAAGATTCATCAAGCTGCAGTTGAAGAAGGTAGCAGGAAGATATGGAGGGATAATCAACACTTTGGTTACAGTCTGACTGCTCTCGGCAGGAACTGCGTCTCCTATCCCGAACAAGATGTCCTTTGTTTGTGTTTTCCTCTTTGACTGTGCCACAAAGGTCTGCTTCTCACAAAGGTAGAACTTAGGTGTTACAGAGCGTGCCGAGTCATTGATTACTTCCACAGAGACTCCCATTGCCTCACCTTTTTTCAGTCAGGAAGATGCAAACAAATTTATTTGAAAAACAGACATGCAGAAACACTGAGCATTACTCAGATAAATGTTTAACTAATGAGGATATTTACCTGAAATTCAACCGGATGTTAGAAACAAACCATGTAATCCACTCATAAAGAAATTTATTTGCAAAAATCTGTTCAATATGCTGAAGAAAAAAATCCAGTGTAGGGACAGACTATTGGAATGATTTTTATAATCAAGACCAATAGTTCCCAGTAACAGTCTTAACATTTCTGGGTGCATTACTTATTTCATTGAACAACTGTACCTCCATATTAAGCTCTCTCTACAGCTCTCTAAAATTGATCAAAGGCTCATAGGAAACCTTTATTATGATTCATTTGACTCCTCTGTAATACATTTTGTGATGAGAATGTATTCAACACCAGTTTATTGGTTTCTTATCTCTTTCTTAAAGGTATAGCGGAGGATGTTCTTTTTCCGGGTGTATCATTAAAATAGGTGGTCCTCCTAATTGTCAATCCTTCTGGTGATGTGTCACCAGTGGTGAGCCTGTCATAGTGGAAAAATTGCAACTCTTCTTTTGGAAAGTAAGCTTGTATGAACGATGCAAACAGCAACTTTTAAGCACGTGCACGAGAAGAAATGGACACATGCATGCTCTCACACTTAAAGTTGTAGGGAAGTCATATTTAAATTTTAAATCATTCTGGATTAAACATGTATATAAATGTAATCTTTATCAGACCATATTGTCCCAAAAGTTAGAACATTTCTATCTAAAAGAAAATCCTGTCTTAAAATCTATATCTATTTTTTTCCGTTATCTTATGCAGGCCAGTTGGTTATACGTGAGATTGTACACTTAATTTCGGTCAATCATATATCAACTGTCATTTGTCAATGAAATTTTTTCGGTCATAGCATCTTGATTCATATATCACAGCTAATATACGCAACGGAAATAAGAAATACGAATCATTTACTTTACCATTGAGTTGCGTCCCAGTGTTCACGGGGATGGATGTCTATGTCTTCGGCAGGCGTAGAATTAATAGAACTGGCAGCATTGCGAGGCAATGGTTCAAACATGTACGGCTGTAAGCCTTCTACATCAAACCAAGCTTCTGCCGCCCTGGCGTCCTCTTCCATAACATCTTTGTCCGCGCTTTCCTCCTCTAAATAAAAATGTATGACAGAGGAGACTCATCCACGACCTCCGGCATGTTTCTGCTGTCCAAAGCGTTCCTTGACTGTGTCGTTTCTAAGTCACCAATTTAATGCTACTTGATCCCAATGTAATTTCCCATTGGGAACCTGCTACCACTAAGTTGCTAACTGGTTAGCAAGATGCTTCCGAGAAACCGGCTACAATCAAGCATGCTTGCAAACCTTCCTCCACAGCAATCCCGCCCCCTTGATAAACGATCAATCACATTTTTATTGACCCATTTAAGGTCGGGCACCACTCGGGAGAATTTGGAAATGCAACGTTGGAACAGCCGCTTTCCTACGATTTTAATGGGCGTTCCCTCTCGGGAGCGGTTAATTAATTGTGCATGTGCATTTTTTGGGTGAAAATCCTCCACTATACCTTTAATTATGGCCCTATTGGTCATTAAAAAATAGAAGTATGTCTCTATCCAATGCCATCAGTATGTTGTGTTCACATCATGTAATTCATATATGACACCTTTGCAAGGAGAAATCCCTTCATCAAATAGCACTCTACACTTTTAACAGTAATTACCACTACTACACTACAATACTATCTAGATACTTCCATGTTTTAGATATTTTCTGTCTTTGTATGTATTTTCCAGGATTTTTGTGTACATGTTCAGGACTGTTTCTCTTTGTAGATACTTATGAAAATGTATGTGTTAAATCTACTTACCTTGCTTTAAGCCCATTTTTTCAGAGGTAACATTCATAGCAACCTTCCCAGAGCCACAAAATGAAATCCTGGTTGCGTGCTGTTGCTCCTATCATACCATATAAACACAAGAGAGAAATCTAAATCTTTTAGACATCTACAGAAATGAAGCTAAGCTAAATAATTTCTCACCTTCAGCCCAATGATTATCATTTCTGATTTGGAGGCAAAGGGGAACTCTGACTTGGTCAGAAAGGGAAACTCAGTCTTGGTTTTGTGTACCAACCAAATTGACTGAGTCAAATGAGCTCTCAAACTATACGTGATCTCACCCCATTTACCTTTATAAGATGAAGGCATGTCTCTGTAAAGGGAGAACCCAAAGGCAAAGTATTTTATCTCAATCATCATATTTTAGTTAGTAAATATCTGAGAACAACTCTACCTGCTTGGAATCACAAAGCTGAATGGAAAAACCTTTATCCCAGGGCCTATGATTTCTGAACCTCAAAACAGAGAATAATCTTACACTAGGTGAAAGTTTATCAACTTATTAGTCATGAAAAATTATAAAAAAAATAAAATGAATAACACTCATCTCAGAAACCAAATGGCAAAATAAACTTACCATCTCCCTTTTTTTTGTCTTGAAGAATTATATGCTCAAAATAGAAGTATTTCTTCTTGTTGCAGTAAGCCACTGAGGTTTGTCCTTCCTGCTCATACCAAGTCACTTTAGCTTTTCCTTTAGCTCTGACCAAAAAACTCTGCACTTTGATCTCTTTGCTGGTTACCACTGTCACTTTCCCAGAAAGAATATCACCTGGGGAGTAGGTTCCTTGCTCATTCCCCCTGTCGTACTCCACTGAGAAATGCTTCACAGTCATGATAAGACAAACAGCCAATCAAGCTTCTGATTAAAAATCTATTCACATAAAAGCATTGTGCCGAAGTCTTGGAAGTTAGAATTGGGATGATGCCTCACTTTGATGAACAAAGATGCCGGTAAGACCAGAGTAGTAGACTAGAGAACTGGGTTCTTTGTCTGAACAGATCACGTAATCAAACCTGTTGGTGTCATTTTCACATAGGTAACTCTATCAGGGAGGCCAAAGGCATTAGTTTAACTGAGTATACAGGGATGTTGTACTTTATGTGTGCAAGTTAAATTTTTATTCTTTTTTGTAAAGCAATTGGTATAATGTACCAGTTAATAAACAATCATTTCAAATTCAATAGCTTTTTACAGAAGGTAAGACAAAAAACAAAAAAAAAAACAGTGGAAACTATCAAACATCACAAATTAACAACAGATATAAAAACACATTTGAAATAACACAAATTAAGTCACATGGTGATTCACCATAAAATATGTTGTTAATTTAAAACAGAGTAAAGCATAACGGGTAAGATCAACACAACTGTTTAACGGATCAACTACAATTAAAATGTAAAACAATAGGAGCTTTACTATCACTAAATCAAGGTGTAGGGCTCTACTCAGAGCAAATGACAGTCTAAATTGGTGATTCAAAAGTGATGAGAGAGTATTAATGTGATATTCATTTTAAGAAGCAAGTAGAGGCCAGCTGTCATACCATTTGTCTCACTTCTTGATTATGTTTAAGGAGGACCTGATGTGCTATGTACAAAAAAACAGAGAAAATTAGACAGCCATTCTAAAAATGCTGCATTACCACAGTCCAAGGAAGATGACATCAATAAGATGGAACTAAATTAAACCATTTTCATGACATTTAAAAAAGAAACAAAAATCTGACAGTTGTCAAACAGTTAGGTGGCTCGATTCTACAGAAAGGTTGAATCAGCCAGATCTATAATCAAACTTTTGTTTAAGTTAACATTTTTGCAGAATCAAACATTGAGTGACTCACTCCTATAAAAAGCTTCACTTTAATATATAAAGATTTAGGCAGATATTGGGCTTTTATGAATATGATGAGAACAGCATTGATAAGTCCCACTGCTGTGCAAAGAGGAGCAGAGTGGGATCAACCTTCCTGCTCCACTGTTATCCCAGGAAGTTCTCTGAACTTCTGGTATCTGCTTCCAGTTTGAATTAAAAATGTGAAAAAATTTTCATTTATTGACTCATCAGGAGGAGACAATATGGGGCCCGTTAGAGTATACAAGTAGGAGGGTGCTGTGAAACCATGCAGAGACGGAAGTCAGATACTGGGACTCGTATCATCTGGGTCATTCTAGCAGTGTTGTCACCTAACTTATTGTGTGCAGATGATGAAAAAATGGTACCTTGTATAACCAGTTTGGGAAAATATTTCCAAAGCTCTCATTACCTGACCTTAAGCAAGCAAACAGTCTGTCAGTCATGCTTAATTGGTCAAACAACTATACTCAAAAAGTCATAGAAATTCTAAACATGTTTCTATTCATTTCAATGTCGGAAACAATACAAACACTGCAAAAACAATCTAAAAATAAGTAAACATTTCTTAAATTAAGTGTATTTGCTTTTAATTTCAGTAGGTAAACATGATTTGCCAATGGAATGAGTATTTTTACTGTTAAAATAAGACAATGAGGTAATAAGCACTTGAAATAAGACAATGCAATTCTTTTTTTTATTATTTAAATGTAAATTGCCTTGTTCCATTGGCAAAGTGTCTCACTTACCTCCTCAATTCAAGAACAAATGCACTTATTTTAATTAGATTTCTTTTTTTTTTTTTTGCAGTGTGGGATATACAAACTAACAGGATTTTTTAAACATCTCACTCTAGTTTAGCACAAAATTCTGATTTTAGGAGACACAATGTCCAAGAAAAGAATCAGGATAATCCACAAAATCAGGACTTCTAAATAAGAAGATTTCTTTTTTTCATTGAAAAATTAAGGACAATCAAATTCTTCCAACAGTTTGGCAGCAGTGGCTCACAGGTTTGGAGTTTGTCCTGTACCTGGCGGGTTATCCATTCAAACCCCAACTCTGTCCATCTCAGTCATTGTGTCATCCATCATTTGTGTGTGAAACAGTGAATGATTGTTGTGTGAAGCAATACACAAGTACAGGCCATTTATCATGGTTTGGAAAAATGATCTCTAATTGTCAATGTCTTCTAATTGCATAAATCCGGGGAGAAGGAAGTACAGTAGGCCTCCAATCTGTACTCATCCCTAGTCCATCATGTAGCCTTTTTTTAATTACATGGTTTAGGATTTTTGTATTAGCTGTTATGCTCTCAATGAAGTCATTTTATCTAGCTAATTTATTAAATTAATCGCCAAGTTCACTGATGGTGAGTGCATTGAATTTGAGGTAGTACTTGCAGCTACATTTGACCAGTGAATGAACTACAGTATAATGAGGAAAAATACCAGTGCAGCTACTGCTGGTGTGACATACTAAAGGCTACCATTAGAGGAGGAATTTACAATTAAGATCATAAATCTCCAAAGGGATATAAGGGGTACATAGCAGATTCTTCATAGGAAGGTGGGGGTTCCATTGATTGTGACATCCAGGCTGGCTGGTTTCGACTTGCAAATGTTTGAGATCTAGAACAACCAGATGTACTCCCCTCCCTCGACAGCTCAGGAATGATGACAATAGGGAGTTTGACAACCAAGTCTGTCTCACATGGGATTTCCAGATATACCTGCCATGATAAAATATAAAATTTAATGATAGAGAGAGAGAGAGACAAATATAGTTAAGTATAATGCATTATAAATAGAAGTATAATGCATATAAATGTAAGCACAATTATCTATTCACATTCACATTCATTTTTTTGTCATTTTGCAAACATGGTTCTTCCAACTCGGAGAATTAACATTCTTGGCCCAGCAGTCTCAAATTGTACCTGACAGGGATTCTGTGAAGGAAGCTAAATATTAGGACGATAACAAGAAGTCTACCATCCTAATATGTGAATAATATATAGTTATGTGGTCATTCACGACTCTGATAAATTACAGGCAGACTGGTCTTTTTGTACAACTCTTTTAAATATCTTCTCAGGGTGTTAGTTTGTTATGTCTCCAAGTTGGCAGTTTATTGTTATGCAGCAATGCCCAAGTGATGAAGGCACAGTTCACTAGCAGTTTAGACAAATATGTTATGGTTCGTCCCTTTTGGACTTTGAGTTTTCAGTTATCTATGTCCTTCTGTTTTGTTCTTTGGTTTATTTTCCATTTTATATATATATATATATTATATATATATTATATATATTATATTTAAGCTGTGTTGCATTCTTTTGAGTTACTCAACCTGAGTTGCCCCCTTTTGCTTGTCTCCTTTCCCCAAGATCCCTTCTAGTTACTTCTATCTACTCCTGCTCCACATTAGCTCATTAGTCCAATATTTTTTGTGTTCCCCCTATATACACCTCCTCTGCAGTTGTTTATTGCTGGTTCCTCGTCATACCTTACTCCTCATGTGTGTTTTCCCTGGTGTTTCCTGTGTTTTTGGTTGTGCAATATTTGGTTGTTGAACTTTACATTCTGTTGCATTTGCTTCTACATTACATGATAAAACTGATGTGAAAATATCTCCAAAATTTTTTTTGGAATAGAATGTTATGAGGTACCAGCCTAAGCAAATAAGAGAAGTTGTAAAAAATGAACAAATAAATAATAAATAAAACAAAAGATATGCAATTCAAACCTATCAAGCTTATGTTTGTAAAAGGATCATTAGCGTATCTTTTTCATTTTCCCCTGATGGACATTTTTTGAAATGCCTGCATTTTCGATCTACATTCAAGATAGTTTTTACTATTTTTAACATTATAGAATTAAGATTACCATGCCATCTAAATTAATCTTATGCTGAATTATACATAGACTACAAATAACAGCATTTGCCAACAAGGTGAACCTTACCTTTAGCATGTACTCTAGCCTGATGAGGGAGCAGTTCAAAATGGATGGGGAAAGCTCTCGAGGGATGATCATTTCCTTTATCACAGTGGTTTGGCCAGATTGCGATTCAATAGCATCTGACTTTTCCTTCTGTATTTCATGTTTCTGAATTTTGCCTCGGTTTGGGCCAAAGAAGGTCTTTATCTCATACAGTACAAATTTGGCTTTGACTGAACGACTTGAGAGATTCTGAATTTCAACTTTGACCCGGAGGACCTCACCTGTACAATAAAGAGATATACAAGTAGTCAGTCTCCAGCCTGACACACCAAAAAGCTATAACAACAAAATAGATGTAGAGAGGAATTATGGGCCAGTAAAAAATTTAGAACATATTAAAAGTGTGGTGCAAATTTCTATTTTATTTCTCTTTATTTGTATCCCTTAAAAAACTTTTTAAATCAAGTAACTCAAAGTTTCTTGTTAGATACCATGAGAAAGCGATTAGCATCATGTAAAATTGTGAGTACCTTACTAGTATTATTCTTTTATTGTTATGGATGTAAAGCAGCTGAATTTTTTATGATATCAATGGACCAAAAAGCGCAATCTGATGCGATATGTCTAGCCATTTTCTGGACTTATGCAGTATAAAGCAAGTCCATATCTGGTAGATGCCATCGCACAATCCCCTGTAGCATTCTCATTAGAGGTGGGCGATACTGGGAATTTTGGAATTGATCCAACACAAAGTAAATTAAAAAGTCAGTAGCGCTGACATTGGTACTGATACCGATACTTGAACCTGTTGATCTTTTTGTGTTTTTTGTTATTTTTACGTTATTAGAATTGAACAATTAACAAAACAAAGTTTCAAAGCAATTTAAAACAAAATCTTAGACTTAGACTTCAACAGATTTTATTTTGTCATTTTGTACACATACGTGTATACAAAAAGAAATTTTGTTTAGTACAGCTCTCTAGACTTTTTCATTTTTCAAAGTGCAGCCTTGATAAAAGTAAGCAGCAGTGATTAAAAACATTGTGATGAAAAAAAAGTCTGCATAGTTACAGTTCCAACATTAAGTTATTAAAACAAAATTAGCTCTAGAGCAATTATTGCTTGTTTGGCTGGTACAGGTGAGCCACGTGAGGAGAGGGCAGGGCAATGAGCAGAGTGCTTTGACACAGACAGTAAGACTTTGGTGAATCTGCAGCCGTCAGCGATGCATTAGAGGAAAACAAAGGATAGATCTTTTCACACAAGTGTTGTTAAATATCAGTACCAGCAATGGTATCAGTATCATCAATACTAGGATCGATCCGTCCACCTCTAGTTCTAACCACCCATGCCAACTACTTCCTTTCTTGTGCAAAGACCTGATTGAGAACAAGTGTTGGAAGTACCAAAATAATGGCGGTAGTAACTGCGCTGTTTTTTCATTGAAAAAATAATCAAAATACTTTTTGCTTACTGTTACATTGCCTGAAATCTAACGTAATGCGTTAATACAACTTGATGATTCAAAGTGACTCTTTATAAACACGCTCTCCCTGAAGTAGAGCGAGTTTTATACAGCAGGCAGGGAAGGGAGCTAAAATAGAGGCCTACGTGACTCCGACTGACTGAGGAGCCATAATATTCATGGGTCTTTAGAATGTCTTAAACACAGAGGAGAGACGATGGCACAGAGCCACTGATTTAATGACAGCGGTTTTCCAAAAAGAAAGCGCAGCTGAAGTCAAAGGATAAATGTTTCTATAATTTGCTCATTATGTGAGGGAACAAAGACTTTATAAACGTCGGTTAGAAGCTGTAATCTTATGAAGCTCCTTGCTTCATCTGAACTGACTCACAGCTGCTGCCCAAAATCACCTCTTTCAGGGCTACATTGATTTTGTTTGCATGATTTATGTTTTTTCACACAAATAATGGGATCATAGAATCCTGCAAGGGTTTGTTATTTTATGGAATTCTATTGAAAATAATATTTTATTTTTGTTAAATTGCTTGAAAAGTAATATTTTTCACTTTCATACCAATTGTATAGCCTTTTAAAGGCTGTCAATATGCAAAAATAAAAAGTTCTAAAAGATCTTAATGTTCTTTTCTTATAAACAAACAGACACCATTATATCTACATAATTATAGTACAACTCACTTGTCAAACCACAAATACAAAAATAAGTATTCAATGTTTTCAGATGTGTAGACCTTATAATTAATTATTTAATTCATTAATCAATAACAAACACCTTATATTCCATAACTGGACCTCTAGTTTCAGTAACAAGAAGTTATTCAAATTCTTCAACATTTTTGATCATAAAACATAACTTCATAGTTTCTTTGGCTGGTAAAAAAAATACTTATATTGAGGAGTAACTGAGTTACTAACTCAATTCCTTTTTTAGAGAAGTAACTAGTAACTATAATTAATAATTTAAGATTCCCAACACTGTTGAGGACATTAGTGAAGACATTATCATGAAGATCAAGGATCGCAGCAGACTGTTCATTGATAAAGCTGTGGAGAAAGTCTAGCTTAGGAAGCTAACCCTGAGCTTTGAATATTTACAGTAACAGAGCACCTTTCGATTAACCATCGGAAATCTTCAAAGAATTCGGCACAACTGTCAAGATATCAAGACATGCTCGTCCATCCGAACTGACAGTTCAGGAGAGCATATTTTAAAAGAAGGCTAATATCCTTGATCTCCTATAATCTCGTAGTTAGCGTTTTCTTTTGCTTTTTAAGAAAAGCCATGTTAAGGAAGGAACGACTACATCGAAGGTGCTGCTCTGGTCGGATCAGATAAAAACTGACATTTTTGTCTACGCACAAAACCGTATTTTATATTAAATACCCAGAAAACATGATGCATGCAGGGATATAGGGTGGTGGCAGCATCATGCTATGGGGATGCATCTCATCATCATCAGCTGGATTAGGGAAATAGAAAAAGATCTGTACTGTGTAAAGTTCTCTATCAAGCCCGAGGATCCCAACACCCTTAAGAAAAATAGTTTAAATTCAGGCACACCCATGAGTCAGAATGGCTAAGACCTAAATCTAATTGAAAATTTGACTTATATTGGTGTTGAAAGACAGTCCACATGTCAAGCTGTTATCATAGCAAAGGGTGGTTCTAAAAGCAATAAATTGAGATGCACACCACAGTTGTCCCTGTCTATTTGTAGAATGTTTTGAAAATGGTGAGTCATTTGTTTTTATGTGGCAACAATGTACTGCTTTGTGTTACAATTACTAAAATGTCCCAGCTGTAGTTTACGAATGTAGCATAACAACTTGTAAAAAACATCACATTGTATTGATGCTTTTTTGACAGGGCTATGTGTGTCAGGCAAAGGGTGTGCCTAAATGTGCACAATCTAACAATATTATGCGTACATCTTAAAGAGCATAAGGACAATTAGAGAACTAATACTTTGTAAACCGTAATTCATTTATTTATTTTTACAAAGCAAATACTTACCTTGTTTGTATCCACTCCGCCTTGTATGGACATCCATTGTAACCTTTCCAGAGCCAAGAACAATGTTTTTGTTCACACTTTCATGTTGGCGGGCCTAAAATTGCATTGCAAAACATACGGTTTATATAAATTGTACGCAAGAATTATTTCTTAGATCAGAAACTTTGACAATATTTCAGCAGTTCTGTTTTTTTTTTCTTACCATGAGTCTACTGCCTCTTGCCGTGCCCATAAATGTGAAGTGGGTTTTAGCTTTTCTCCTAAGCTTCTTTGACTGTTTTAACTCTGCCTTCAGCGTATGAACAATTTGCCCGAAGATTGAGGAGAAAGATGAAGGTATTTTCCGGCTAAATAAAAAGAGATAGGAATTATTTTCTGAAAATATATACAGTAGGAGCACTAACTTTACATTAATACTGGGATAATACCTGTTTGGTATCTTAAAGCTGAAAGGAAATACATGCCTTCCTTTTTCAATGACTTCCCTTCCTGGAACAAAAAAAAAGCTTTTGTATAACTATTATCAGCTCTGATTAGATACATTTATATTAAGTACTAGAAATGGTAATTAACATCATACGTCACCATCTTGTTCTCCTTCCTTCACGATATCCTGTTTGATTCGATAATATTTCAGTTTGTCCTGAAAATAATCATCAGTCACGTCCTCCCTGCTGATGATGTCCCCATAATAATTAACTAAGCGAACTAAAGCTTTCCCTTTAGCGATAAAAACAAGTGACTGGATTTTTGTTTTCTTTGAGGCCTCCAGGATGATCCGTCCATTTATGGTATCTCCGTTGGTAAAAATGTTCCTGCTGTTGATGGCGTCATATTCAATCTTAAAGTGTTTTATGGTCATCTTTAGCTTTAGCTGAGAATCATGAACAAACCAAAGAGAAACTCAAACTGTGTGAACCCTGCAGTCCTGCTGAGCAGTATTTATACCTGAAGAGTGTTGAGCTTGCAAATCCTGAATAACCTGTTGGGTTGTCTGATGACAAACCTTTAGCTGGTTGGAATGCTACATGATTTGCAAGAGGGGAAAAACATCAGGACAACACAAAAATATTTCTTGGAGAAATAAAAGGCTGGTTGACCTTAAAATCACTGCTTTCCAGAAAAACATGCTTTTGATAATGAGAACTGCCAGACATTCTCTAGCGTTTTTTAAGAATTCCCTCTAGCGTGGTTTTCTTTTAGAATCTGTATGCAATGTATTCACTTTCCAACTAAAGTTTAAATTATGTGATTTTTAGAGCAAATATATTTACATAATATATTCTTTTAAAACAGTCTGTAATCTATAGTCTCTGAAATAGAAAAGTTTATCCTTTAAAGTGTGTAACTAGTAGGACATTTGTTTACATATTCCACTTCACCTAAATAGCTAGCATTTTAACAGAACCTGGGTGAAGTAATTTACATTTTTTGTATATATATACACTAAATTCAGATTGTATGGATGATGCTTTGTAGGTAACAAAAAAGCTGTATTACATTCATAAATCATATGATGCTATATTTATGTTACATGTGATAAAGCATATTTTTTGACTCTCTTTTGTCACTATCTTCCATGATGGTAATCACGGAATATATTGATATTAATATTATAATCCTAAACAAACAATATATTCCAAACAAAAGTTTTTGATACAATTACTGTGCATATTAATAGTGTTTTGGTGAAATTCACTGTTTGGACGCTTTATTAGGTAGATCTTGCCAGTACTGGTCTTGACTCCATTTTGCCTTCATAGCTAGCTGATTTGTTTCTAACATGGATCTCCAACAAGGTCTCAGAAATGTTTCTGAGAGGTTTTGGTCCATGAGATACTGTTATTTGTCTTTTTAACTAATATCTGGTGACTAAAGGCCCTCAGTACGATTGCATAATTGGAACATAGATGCCTTCATTCCTCCAAGAAAATATTCCCAAATATCTTTATATAACCATCACTAGCTGTAACCAATTGATACTAGATGTGATATATGCATTCAAGTGTTCACATTAATTTATTTAATCTTACAATCGGAATTTGGAGCAAAAAACAACAAAAATAGGACAAGCTACCTTTAATCCATTATTGTTTATTCATTGTGAACATGTGTCCAACCTGGTGACACTACGTTGTTCTTCTGTATGGTCCTTGATGTGATACTTGAAGGGCTGACACACTGTGTATCCTCATTTGAGTAATTACTTAAGCTACAGTTATCCTTCTTTTGTCTCACATCAATTATCCTTAATTTATCAAAATCCTTAGATCAAATCGAGTTTTATAAATGTTTTTTTAATGCTTAATGTCATTTAATTCCCTGCATATTTACAGTACTGCAGATGCCTAATGCATCATGTTTCTGCCTGGTGATTGGCTAATCCACCTGGTTAAAAAGCAGTCAGACAGGTGTTGCTATTAAGAGGGCTTTTGAGTAAATGTAAACTGTTCTACAACAGTACTCTGAATATAAAATCTTTGTAGGTTTCAGGTGTTCTGCTGCATAATATTCCTTTCATCCCTGAACACCTGGATAATTTAGGGACTATCAAACCATCAGTACTTCAGCTTTACCTGCAGGTGATCCAAAGATGAGTAAACTATTGATAAATGCATTTGCAATATTCAACACCTTATTTCATTTAGATTTATTAATAGAATATAGTTTAAAACAAGCATTT
>NW_015150556.1:281036-310381 GCF_000732505.1 Cyprinodon variegatus | reverse complement strand
CTTTTTTTTTATATATATATTTTCTTTATATACTTTTGCTGTAATGCCACCTGGTTTCTGTTCCTTTCGTCTTTTACAGGAATGGAAGCAAACTTCCATAAGTTACTGTATATCTTTTGTCTATTTTTGCTGTTTTGTTTTATTTTTTCTCTTTTCATGCGCTCTTTCCTGTCTCTTTTTCTCTCCCCTTAGTTCTTACCCCCTCTTCTCTCTCACCTCCTTTTCCATGTCCTTCTATATGATTTTACTGCCCAAATAATGTTCAAAATTAATATACAAGTATCAAGCAGAACCTTATGGCAAAGGTCACACTGGTCTGCTTGTAAAAGCAAAGCTGTTGGGCTATCAGCTAGCTCCCAGAGCTATTCGCTAAACAGGACATACACACACAAAAAAAGGAAAACACCCATGCAATGACTAGAAAACGCCAGTAGGAGGCAGTGTTATCAAGCACATTGAACAAAAGGCTCCATGAGGACAGTGAGAAACATCAGAGGGAGGTATAATAAAATGCACATATTAAAGAGACAGGTACTTATTTTGACTTGCATAAATAAAGACTTTTTTCAGTAAAAAAAAAATAAGACAATAATATTTGCTCCCAGAGTTTTCTACCTATTTTTTTTATTGTGTTGGGACATTTAGGAAATGCTTAGCAAGACCAGAATGTAGTTTGTGGATAACTTTATAACTTGCATGGGCACCAGTACATTGCAATCCGTAATCCACAAAATGAGAATAAACTAAAGCTAATTTTTGTATTTTTTAAATTAGTACTTATCCTCCTGCAGCCACTAAACATTTTGTAAAGTGCAATGTTTAACTAACTGAATTTTTTTGTGAACTTTTTTAAGATGTGCAAATCACACTTTGTTATACAGCTATTAATTCAGCAACAGATACATTTTTGACAAAGGAGGTAAAACATTCTAACTGCTAGATTTTGCAAGTGATATGACATATTTAGAACATTTACGAAAAAACTGATAACCTGCAAAGCAGCACTGTCTTGACTTTCCTGAGCAAAATTTGAAATGGTTAAACCAGTTCTGTTGCCACTAGCTCCTCATAAACAATCCCTTTTTAAAACCCGTGTTCCCAGAATGAGGTATTCAGACTTTTTGCGAGTCAATTTAAGTTTGTCAGTTTATTAATAAAGCACGTTGAATTACAGATCTTTATCATAAATCGATGCAAACCAAGAAACAATACAAATCACATGTATCTAATAAATAAATAAAAAAAATCTATAAAGATATCGACTAAAATTCAAGAAACACATTATCTACATTCAGAGTACCTGCCAACCCGCACAAACTAGGAGATATATTTACATACGTTTACCCCAGCTTTATATTACTGTGTAAAACGGATCTGTTATTTTTCTGCAAAACAGATTTTAAATTTGCTGGACCGTAAAATAACAATTCATCTTTGATATATAATAGTAACACCAAAGGTGACGCCATATTCCACTACTTGTTTCATTAAAAGCAAATCTGGGTAGAGTCATTACAGTAGCTTATTTGTATTGGAGACCAATTAGGTTGTTTTTTTTTAATCAATTTAATTGTTTTGTTTTCATTCAAATGAAATACACATAACCTATGCAAAGCTTAATTTAATCCAAACAAATCATCTAACAAAGGCTTAAACTCTAATTAGGCCTAGACAGATGTAATGTATCCTCTGGAAAATGTCTTTCAGAATAAAAGAAAATACTGTATAGCACAATTTTTAAACCCTATGCACTGTCTAAGTAAGTAGTGATTAGAGTTTGCAGTAATTCATGTAGTGATTGCTAGCATTAGGTGAATATTTCTAAAAAGTTTAGTTTAACATGAACCTAGGAATATATTTAGTTAAAAGAAAGATTTTATAAAGTCTAAAAAAAGTTGTCACAGTGTATTGTTGGAGTAAACATAAATGCCATAAAGCCATGTCACTCAGCAAACAACAAACCTCCAAAATACATTTTTATTTCTTCATTATAAAACTTTAAGTAAAGAAAATGTGTTTTAAAGTTATTTATATTTGTGGATGTAGGAAATGTAAAAAAATATTTAACACTTTGTTGGTGCCAGTACATTGATAGGACCATGCCATTCCCTTCCCAGTTTAATGCATCAACTATAAACCAGAGACAGGTGGTACTAATGTTTTTTTCTCAATGATTATGCATAAATGCTATTATTTCTGTTTACTAAGAGTCAATATCCCTCAGTTCACCAATCACAGAATTTTCAGCTGCAGTTGACTGTGGCACTCTTTGATTGTAAGAGTGGTTTATATTAAAATAAACACTAGTTTAACTCTACCAAATCTATGACATCCCAACATCTCTGTAGAGCAGGTATTCACAGTGCTGATGTATAATCCGAAGAAGGAAACAGAGGGTACAGTGCAGCTGCTTCGTAGGTAGGTGGAGGATCAATAGCCTGTGGTTCTGTGATCCAGGCTGGTTCACATGAGCTTTCAAATACTTCATACCTGGAGCCACTGGAAGGAGATAAGCGACTTTCATCTGACAGTTCTGGGAGGATGACGATCGGGAGTTTCAGCACTAAGTTTGGTGCATATGTGATGTCAAGGTATACCTTTAAGAAAAAAATGAAAATAAATAAAGCTGTATTTCAATTTAGATTTTTTTTTTCTCCAGAATTTCCTATTTAAAGTTATTAAAGTTAGATGTAGTACAAACAATAATTTGATGAAGTTTATTTAATTTGCACCACAGGATAAAATCAAGCAGCTACATTTAAATTTAAAATAAACCAACAAAAACGGGTCAGGGATGTCAATGAAGAGTTGATCTTTCTCTCTCTTTGTGGCTTAGGAGAGAGCAACTTAAACCCCTGAAACAAATGTCGCTGGAGACTGCTGCATGTTTTCAGATTTAAAGGTGTAGTGAAGGATTTTTGCGAGCTTTTCAAAAGACCCACCCTCTCCTCTTTAAAAAGAAAAAATGCACATGCACAACCATGTGTCCTCTGCAGTGAGGGAACGCTTAATAAACGCGTGCGCAAGCATGCACGAGCCCATTTCTCCTCGTGCAAGCTCTGTTTAAAAGTTGCTGTTTGCATCGCCCATAAAAGCTTACTTTCCAAAAGAAGATTTGCAATTTTTCCACTATGTCAGACTCACTACCGGTGAGTGAAAACAGGGACGAGCACGTAGGACGGCCTTACATAAACATATTACCAGAATTATTGACAATTAAGAGGACCACTTATTTAGATGATCCACCCGGAAAAAGAACATCCTCCACTGTACTTTAAGTTTGTGGTTGAAAATAGCATCTAGGTATTTAGCTGAGGATTTTGAGAAAGGAGGCAGGGATTAAAGAGACAGAACATTGCTAGCTCAAAGCTTTTTTTGTTGTCGTTCTCCCCTTTTGAGACTGAGTTTTTAGTTTTCAGTTATTCTGTTTTGTTGATCTTTGGTTTATTTTTCATTATATTCAAGCAGTCTTTAGCTACTCTCTGTTGCCCCCTTGTGCTTGTTTCCTTTCCCTTGGCTTCCTTCTAGTTAGTTCCACTCACACCTGCTCCATATTCAGATCATTTGTTCTGTTCCCCTTAAATACACCACCTCTGCAGTCACTCAGTGCTGGTTCCTTGTTGTTGTTTGTTGCTTCCTCATCTCTGGCTCCCCATGTGAGATTTCCCTGATGTTTTCTGATTTTGATTCTTTATATTTTGCATTTGTGGATGTCTGCCTCAGTTATTTATTAAATAAACAAGAACTCATCTTTGCATTTAGGTCCTCAAGCAACCTCACCCCCATTGTTGACAATTTTGGGACAAAAATCATCATATATATCAAAACAAGCATAGGAACTTGAATAACTCAAAATCAAGATTTTGCAATGCTGACCATGATTTAAAGTCTTTGTTCTTCTGCATAAAACTGCTTTTCATTAACCAAACTATGTTTCTGTTTGCTACCATTGAAAGACAACTATGCTTAGGCTGCAGGTTTGATTTGCTCTTGCAGGTTAATTTAGGTTCTAATTCCTGATACTATTATTCTACTCTGAAGATAGGAAATTGGAAAGGAAATTGGAAAGGAAATCTTACAGGGGTTGGATTGACATATTTATCCCCTATAAAATACACGCTGTTAAGGAGTTGTTTCTGAGCAGCCACTATGTTCCAAAACAATTAACCCAAATATTCAGAGGTCTATGTGTATCAAAGGAACACTAATAGTGAAATCTGCTTCATTATTTGTAAAATATGTTGAATGACGTCTCGGTGGAGTGTTAATTTATAATGTGAAATGACTGACCAATCTTTCTGGAATTTTTGGGACTACCCGGTGGATATTTCATATTTCATGATTCTGTTTAAGGATGTTTTTCAGGTTTAATATTTTCATTCTTATTTGTGTGTGTGTTTGGTTACACTAAATGATGCAAATTCATCTCTAAATTATTTTCAATTTCGTCTGTGTTCTAAGCGTGTTTATTCGGAGCAGAGTGTCTCTAAAAATATTTACAGTAAAGATTCTTAAAGAAGCTGGACTGCATTCTGAGAGTGACAATGGATGCAATAGCACAATTGAAAATGCATTACAGAAAGACTCCAAGCCAGGATTAAAACCCAGGACCTTCTCGGTGCAAGGCAACAGTGCTACCAACTGCACCAACATGGAGTCCAAAGTAAGTGCTTGTTAGAGGAAAAAAAAAAGATTTAACTTAATCAAAAGTTAAACCATATAAGACTCTAAAAAGAGATGATGCATGTCTATGATTAATAACATTGCATAAAATGTTTCAAATTTTTAAAGAATTATTATATATAAAGATTGTTCTAGGATTTAAAGTTAAAATCAGTCAACTTTATCTGCAGTGTGAATGCATTTGCCTTTTTAAAAAAGTCAAGTTAGTAGAAAATGGCAATAGTTTTTTTTCGCTTTATAAACCCAACAGCAGTAATTATTTAATTAATATGTACATTTCAGTATCCCTGACCACATGAATTTTTATACAAAACCTGAAAATTAAAATTTCATGAATATTTTACAAATATTGGCATAGATTGAAAGGTGAAGCTTACCTTAAGCCGATATTCCAGCTTGATGATAGGACAAACCAAAATGGACGGAGGTAGCTCTTTGGGGATGTTGAACACCTTTGTCACAGTTACTGTGCCCCCCCATGACTTAACACTATCAGCTTTATCCTGGAGAATGTCACGCTTATCCACCTTAATATAATCTCCTCCATTGTATGTCTTCTTTTTATCCAACACAAACTTGGGTTTGACTGAACGATTTGAAAGATTGGTGATTCTAGCTGTGACATGAAGGTCTTCCCCTGCCAAACACAAAGATATCACTTTTAAATTTTTTTTTTACATTTTTAAATTTAAGATTAAAACTATTTGTTTTGCTTCACTTATTTATTTTTCTTTTTTCAACTAAAGGTACACTTGAACAAAGTAGCCGTGCCTTTTCAGAGCAAATAGTCAAAGGACAGGGGTTACAGATTTGATCTGATAATACAAAGGCAGACGATTAGGTTTAAAAATCTAAAGTTTGTTTAAAAGAAAAAAAAATTAAAGCAGCGAAAAAAAGTTGGTGAAAGAATTATATGTGTACTGTACTCCTGGAAAAATGAAAAAGGTTTAAAGGTAAAACATTTAAAAGAGTTTGCTCCAAAAAAAAAGTGCTTTTTTAATGCTCAATCTTTTTTTTATGGCCCAAGTTTAACACCATAGATCTACTACAAAGTTAAAAAATCAAGTTTAGACCTATTGATTTTGAGCCAAATATTGTCAATTGTTTTCCAGAACAATTCAAAAAGCCCAAAATATAAATAAGAGGCTTCAAATTATTTGACAGCTATGGATTTTTATAGCTTTTTAATGTTTTTTTCTTGTTACACATCATGGGAAAGGGAAAGAATAAGATAGTGTGTACTTAATGCAAAATCGAAGAACAACAGTTGAGATGAACGGCGATGCAGTAAACGTTAGAGACACAGCGACACAAGGATGCTCTGTGTCACTGACAGGTGTCCAGTTGTCTTATAATGACCTTTTCTGTTTTTTTCTTTTACAAGGCAATCTAGCTCTTTCTTAGACTTAGACAAATTTTATTGTTATTTTGAATACAGAGTGTGTGCAAAACGAAATTTTGTTTCATACAGCTCTCATGACAGTTACACTTCTGTGCAGCATTGATCAAATGTAAACATTGAGAAAAAAAACAACATGGTGCAAAAAAACGCATTGATATGGTCTGTTTGATGGAGAGACTGTGACATGATTTAGTGTTTTTCCTCCTGGCATAATGACACCGTAACAAACAGGAAATATAGGACTTTGTCAAAAGAAACGTAAGTAATTGGCAAACTCTTCTATAATATCTAAAACACTGAAGGACAGCGTGCGCTAAGGCTTTTCAATATGAAAGCTGCATGTTTGACTCTTTGGGAACCTTTAAAGTGCTCTTGCAAAATCACCCCTCCTCCCCACCACTCTGGTCATTCGCCCTGTAGGTTCAGCCAGTTTGTATAAATCAAGAGTCACCACTGTGTGAGATAATGTAAAAAAGGTTCAATAAAAGGTAAAATAGTGTTAAAATACTAATACAATTGTATTTACCAGATTTGTATCCCATCTGCCTTGTAGAGATATCCAGTAAGACTATTCCAGAGCTCAAAGCAATGCTTTTCTCTTTGCTTTTTTGTTGAAAAACCTGAAAACATATTTCAACATGGTGGATTACATACATGAAATAGTGCAAGATAATATTCTATATTTCTAAACGAATAATTCTTCATTTCCCTTGACAATTTAAGTTTGTGGAGAATTTTAAACTGTTACTCACCCTTATCCCTGGCAAATTCATCTCTGCTTTGGATACAAATGTGAAGTAGGTTTTAGCTTTTCTTGGCAGCATCATTGACTGTTTAAGCTTGGCTTTTAAGGTATGAATAATCTGGCCAAATATTGAGGAGAAGGATGAAGGCAATTTTCTGTTAAATTGAAATAAAATGCAATCATTAAAAAATGAAAAGTAATCAAATATGAAAGATCAAGGAATTTAAGAAAGTACCTGTCTGGAATTGTGAAGCTAAAAGGAAAAACATGGCGTCCACTTCCAATTGTCTCAATTGCTAAAGTAGAAATTTTGCACTAAATCAGCATCACACACATGGAAAATTGGGTGGAAAAAACTAAATCCTTCAAATATAAGATTCATACATTACCATTTTGCCTTGATTCTCTCAAGATATATTGTTTAACTCGATAATATTTCTGTTTATAGCGGTAATTCTCCTCTACTTCTGGGTTGAGTTTTCCCAATAGTCCGTAATGTTCACTAAAGTGAACTCGAGCTTTTCCTTTGGCTATAAAAACAAGGGATTGAATTCTTATTTCTTTGGAGATTTCCAGAATGATCCGTCCATTAATAGTGTCTCCATTGGTGAAAATGTTCCTGCTGTTAATTGCATCATATTCAATTTGAAAATTTTTGATGGTCATTTTCAGCAGAGCGGGGAGCAAGAATCATGGTGAAACTCACTGTGAGTGTGCACCCACCACGTTGGCTCCACAGCTTTTATAGAGACTCGGACATCTTGAGAAACCTGTTTTTATTGCATCATTCTTGCTGATGGCTGCAGTGTGCATTGTTGGCATACCAGTGGTGAGTTTGGGGGGGGGGGGGGGGACATTCAAACTACAATTATCATGCCAAACAGCTGAGTGAACAAACTGTAACATCTGACTGTTTTTATTTTGGTTTTTGAGTGTGACGGGCACTCTGAATGTGACATGACAGATTCCTGTAACAGTTATCTGTTCCTCATCTTCTCTTTAGCACGTATGTCCAGTTAAATGGAAAATTTTGCTTTGCATTATATATGTTTTCTTCTACACTGTGTCTTTGCTCCTCTACTTTTTTTCAAATATTTAAACATGTATCTATAAAAGTGTAAAGAAACACAAAGTACTGCAGAAACTTGCAGAGGTTTCTGCTTGGTATTTAACAAAGTGCAGTTGCAGAGGGTTAAGATCCCAGCTCACTCACCTGAATTTTCAAAGCTCAGGTGGGTCGAAATTTACCAAATAAGCACTAAATCTACAAATAACAATATGAAAATAAATTGTAATTCTAAATTTACCCTTACTACAAATTGGACCTACATTTTGTTCCTTTGCATTGGTATTTCATCCCTTACTACTTCCATTATGTACAGGTAAAAAAAAACTACTACATGCAATTGTACTTTTATTTATTTCTTTTTCTTTTTTTACATACAATTGTACTTAAATCATTTTTCCAGTTTGTGGATTTTTAGACATTTTGGGGATGTATTATCATACACAAGTGCAAGAGTATGCTGTATCTAAAAGACCCAAAGCTAATTCAACGGTGTCCCTAGAGTTGCTAAGACCAGCATTACCAGTATTTATGCAGTCCTGACCATTCCAGCAATAAAATCTGGTACTTTTTCTGATGAGCAACTGCTCAGATAGGACACGGCAGATGTTTGTGGAGCCCTAAAGAGAGCAAACACACAAGGAAAGAAACCGGCCCAACAGCATTTCAACAAGGGTGCCCAAGGCATGGGCTGACCGGTTGGTGTTCCCACAGATAAACTTAACATCTCACTATTTCAGGTAATCTTGGACTTAAAACTGACACAATGATCAATCTACCTAAAAGAAACAAACAAAAAAAATATAATCTCTCCCCTTAAATGATTTCCATTCCATAGTACTCTGATAATAATGAAGTCCATACCAGATTTTCTATCTATAAACTCGTTACTCTTAGCTACAGTTTTATGTTTATGAATATTTATTTCACGTCATGTGCTCCATCCAATGCAGATCATTGGCTCCATCCACATCTAGTGAAAACTAGTGTAATTGGATGAGTCATATAATGCAAACACTCATTAGTTAGCTAAAGGAAATCATCAGAAGCAAGCAGGTGTTCTTCAAACTGCAAACGTGAATTGTCTATGCTATGCTACAACGTCAGATTCAGAAAACGATGTCGAAATGTCTGAAAGGTGAGAGCATATGGAGACGAAGACAGACAAGACCTCCCTCATCCTTGGCCCTATCTCTAAGATATTTTTTTCGAAATAGTCAAGAAATCGAGCTTTCAATTCATATAGTGGAATCTGGCTGTTTTTCTTTTTTTCTTTTTTTTTTAAGGTAACTTTATACTGTTATACTTTAAGTAGTTTTTGGAGCACATACTTTTTCACTTTTACTTGAGTAAAGAGGTCAAGTTGATACTTCAACTTTTACCAGAATGTTTTTAAACTGCAGGATCTATACTTCTACTTAAGTAAAAATGTGTGCACTTGCAACACCACTGCTTTATTTGATTTGTAATAGCTTTTTATGAATTTATTTTTTCTCTCCTTTCTATATAACCTACCATTTACTATCCTGTATTTGTTTTCTCCTATATAATTTGCTTATAAAATAAAAACTAAATCAAAATCAGAGCACGAATTGTGGGAAGATCCTTTAGCCCATGATGACAATTACTTATATGAGTTATACAGGTTTTCACAGGCTGGATTGGCTTTTCTATGGGGGACCCCGAGGTGACACCAGGCCAGCTCAGAGATAAAGCTGAAGAAAATGGATAGATACAGAGGAGGCATGGTGGAGGAAGGGCAGGAAGCAATCTTTGAGTGGCATGAAGAGTGGAAAAAGTGTAATCCAAGCTGCTTCTAAAAAGTTCTGGGTGAGACTTAAACCAGGACAGAGAGCTAGAACAGGATCAAGAGCTTTGAGAGACCAAACCTGAGAATAAGACTAAATCAAGCTAAGAAAAAATAGAAACAGTCATCATACTGGATGCTTGGAGGTAACACATAAATATGGTAAAGCAAAAGAAATGAAAAAGGACAAAAAAGAGAAAAGAGGGAAGACAGTCTTCCACATCCTGACACTTAAAATTGAGTCACCCAGTGGGTTAATATTTTACAAGATCCATACAAAAAAATAAAAGTCTTGCATATTACATTGTATTATATTTATTGTTCAAATTTGTGGTTTTGCACAGCTGTATTTTTTTTAACATTTCCAACAAAGTAAAACTAAAATTATTTAAGATGTTTAAGTGAAATCATATGAGCCTTTTTGATTGTTTTTTGGTTTTGAATATTAAAAGCAGCAATTATTCACTGGTTTTGGGGGTTCTTTCAAAATAAAAGCATGTGCTACAGACAGAGTTATTCTATGGAAGCATATTGCTGTCACGAGAGAAAATACATTTTAAAAACTATCATGTTATAATATGATGATTATGTTGTACAAACTGGATAGTATATTATACAAATTTAATAATTATATAGTTCAAATGTGATAAAAAAAATTATCCATATTTCATACTAGCTATTAAGAGAAATGAAAAGTGCATTGTACTAGTTTATTGTCATTAGACTAATAATGAAATATGAGTGAGTGAAAAATACACTTATGTGTTCCTCTTCCATGCTTCAGAGGCACTTCTCTGGTATGCTGCGGTTTTATAGCAATCGCAGCATCAAACATTTTTTTGGATCTCCAACTTCTTATTTATCTAATTAAAAGAGTCTCAGGGTCTAAACAGACTAAAATACAACCACCACCTGTCCACAAAGAGCTGGATAAAATTGTCATGTTTGTCCAAAATATTTTAGAATATTGAATAATTTAAATAACACTTTTATACAATATAGTTATGCTTATACAATATAACTATCATGTTTATACAATATTAGTTCCACCTTTATACATTATGTTTATCTTGATGGGCAGCATCCATCCCACTTTGGATGGAGTAACTCTTCTTCCTAGGAATCTCGGCAAATTGATCAGTCCTCCAAAACCCAGACAGCATGGGGCGGAGATCAGTATTCATAGAGTAACACACCTCTCTGCAGCTTCTCTAGTGTTATCCACCCGTTACTCCAAGCCTTTTTATCTTTTCAGAAATTTTCTTTGTTAAAAATGAAGATTTTTCCTATATGTCTTTCAGGACATGTGACCTGAAAGGTGGATGTTTTTGTTGCTCAAAAAACCTGAATCTTTTTTCTGTTTGGGTTAGTGTTAAATTAAGTATTACAACCAGGATGAGTTTTGCAAAGGTTTTCTGGACAAATTTGCTTATCAAATGTAGCATTACAGACACAATTATTTTGAGTCAAATTCATACATCCATAGAGATGCAGCCCACAGTTGTGGTTATGCAAAGTAATTTCTCAGGGATTTAAAAACAAATGCATGTCAGCCCTTTTAGATAGTAATGCTTACATGTGCAAACTGGTGGATCATTTGTATGAACAAAATAAGTAGCAACTGATTTTCATTTTTTTTTTTGACAAATATTAGAGAAGTAACATAAATCTATAGGCAAGATGTTTTTTAACCCTTGGGAGCTTCCTGCTATAGCATATCCCTGACTATTCGATACTAAAATAATTTTCGTTTAAGGAAACTATTGAAGGAATTCTATAATGAATAATTACTCAAATAGTAACAAAGCACATATTGTTCAGTTATGTTCTAATATTTATGATCTCTTCCATCCATCCATTCATTTTCCGTAATGCTTATCCCTGCTGGGGTTGCAAGGGGTACTGGTGCCTATCTCCAGCTGTCTACACCCTGGGCAGGTCGCCAGTCTATTGCAGGGCAACACAGAGACAAACCAACAGGACAAACAACCATTCATGCACACACTCACACCTAAGGAGAATTTAGAGAAACCTATTAAGCTAAAAGTCATGTTTTTGGACTATGTAAGGAAGCCGAAGTACTTCGAGAAAACCCATGCATGCAAAGGGAGAACATGCAGAAAGACCTAAGACAGGGAATCGAACCTGGAACCCTATTGCTGCAGGGCAGCAGTGCTTGCCACTGCAACATTGTGCAGCCCAATGATCTCTTCCTGTGGATTTAATGCTTTTGTACTATTATGTCTGGTGGTGCACCTTATTACTTATTATTTCATCTGTTGCATCAATATTGTAATATCAAGATTCACAAGACACTATGTTCAAGGATATACATCAATTATATGATTAGATAAAGGTTTTATTGGTAAAATACTATCCATCCATACAAATATTAATCTAAAGTGCTTCAAATGGTAGAAACAGGACAAGAGATTAAAAAAAAAACACATGAAAAATAAAAAGAATAAAATAAAGGAGTATACCATAAAAGTACAACAAACAAGATAATCAGATTAAAAAAAAAAAAAAGTATAAAATTTTTTAAAAAAAAAAAAAAAAAAGTATAAAATTTTTACAAATAAAAACTTGGAGAATGATATTTCCTTTTTTTTCTCTTCTCAATTTAATGATGGGAAATGTTTCTGAATATTTCAGTTTGTTTCAGATGAGAGAAGAATAAAAACTAGACGCTTCATCTTCTGGTTTAGCATCGGTCTGGGAAAAATAATTAGAGAAAATGTGTCTGTAACTATGTAAATATATTCATACCTGACATCTATGCTTTCCCACCCAATTAAGTATAGAACATATGCAGTAAGTGCTTTTCTTTGGGCTATGGACATGGACAAGTTCACATTAACGTTTGGTAAAAAAAAAAAAAAACACTAAACAACATGTTAAAAGAAATCAACAGAGATGATGTGTAATAAGGTTACATGAAAATAGAAATCATCATTCAACCATTTACTGGCATCATTTAATAATCAGTAAAAGATATAAATCAACTTCAGAACATCTGCTGGATTTTAAATCCGATATATGCATCTATTTTTTGTGATTCTTTAGATATGGAACAGTTTGGGGGCATTTTCTATGCGTATGTTTTCAATAAATTTTGAAATCTATTCAATGGGAAAACTGGACCATTCTAATTAATTTATTTCACTTCTTTGAAACCATTTTAAGAGTTTTATTGGCTATTAACAAATTTCCCTTTTCAGTGTTTTCTGTCAAGGTAAGGAGCTCAGCTCAAATGTTCTTACATTTTTACAGGCCTCCTAGATCCCAATCAAACTTTTTCAATAATCTTACTGTTTAATAATTTTTGGAGACTTCACCATTTGCATTCAAAACCCTTAAGATCTATGTGATACACTTGGCCATTTTGGTTTGGCTCAAAATGTTAAACACCCAAAACGCAAGGAGCCTGGTGGCTTGAAGCAATTGCTTTAAGGTAACTGCTAATAAAGATGAAAATATCCAGAAAAATTGTAAAGTAAATAAGGCAGATACAACCATATTGTGATCATGTCAAGCTAAAAATATGACGATATTATATTGTAGTCATGGTTTAGTTTTAGAATTTGTGGGGAACGGGGGGGTACATGGCAGATGCTTCATAGGGAGGCGGAAGACTCATCGCTTGTGATGTGGCACCCCTGCTTTGTGGGTTTGGGTTTCCAAATGCTTCAAATCCAAACCCAACAGGAGGAAGTGGCTGTTTTTCATTCAACTCCCTGCTGTTATCTTCAGGTAAAATGACAATGGGGAGTTTAACCGTTGGGTCTGAAGCACATTTGATATTGAGGTACACCTGAAAGACAAAAAAGTTTTAAATACAGACAATTTGTGGTTATTTTTTCTATAGGGTCATAATCTTGTATTTGACATATGCGGTACTTGTCTTGTCAGATATTGTCTTTGAATTAATTTTTAACCCTTTTTAGGAGAAAAACATCCGTAGAGCTCTTTTTGTTTTGCGCATGAGAATTTGACTGCTGTGGGTGTAGCAAGGGTTATAGCCAACACGATCCAGTATTGCGTCAGGTTCCTGTACCAAGTATGTACAGTTTGGAAAATATTGATCCAACATGCTGACCTTTCCAAATCATAAGCTATGTTTGTGCCCTACATTTAAGGCTAAAAAGTGTTTAACTCTGAAAAGAAAAAAGCAGCAGCTCACAGGAGTCACATCTTAAAGGTATAGAAGACAATCTTTTATTTCCAGGTGGATCATCTAAGTAAGTGGTCCTACTAATTGTCAATCACTGTGGTGATACAGTATGTTTAGGTAAGGCCGTCCTACGTGCTTATCCCATTAGCTATCTTTTTCTGCGCATGCAGACTTTTAGGCATATATGTGTGGTGAGCAACAGTTTCAGACTGTCATTGAAGCTCACCTGTCTTACAGCGCTTCTTCTAAAATGGACGGGGGTCATAAGAGAAAAAGTGTCTATGAAGTGTATCAGAAGAAAAGAAAGAATGATTTGTGCAGAGAGCTCTCCTCGCAAAGCATTATGGGATTTCCTGTCACAGCAGCCAACTGTTGCAATAGGCTGTCACTACCCAACAACGGTGAGTAATAATTAAGATGGCGCAGGCACCACGCAGTAAAGGAGGAGTTACATGACCGGAGGGGAGAAAAAAGCAATGATCATCTGTCTGAACAGTCAGTTAGCTGAGTTTGTTATAAAGTCAACTATATATTCCCCGCTCTGTATAGTGATTGAGGGATTTAGGGGTTAGGGCAGACTTTCGGATACAGTAAGCTTGTATGAGCTATGAGAACAGCAACTTTTAAACAGACTGTGCACGTTGAGAAATTGGCTCATGCACGCTCTCGCACGCATTTAATAGGTGTTCCCTCTTGGATCGGTTACAGGGTTGTGCATGCTAATTTTTCCACTTCCACCAGACAGCCTGGATGCTTACTTTAAATGTTTACACTTGGAGTTGCATTTTTTTATTAAAATGTTATTTTATTGATATATTTTTAAAATATATTTAAAACCTTGAAATATTGCTGAAGCAAAAACGTAATTTTTACTAACACGAAGCAGCTCTTTGTATTTTTCTGTATAGGGTAGGATAAGAAAAACAATAACACTAATAATTATAGTTATTATATGTAATAATATGCAGTGTAAAACGCTTTGAAGTCTCCTGACCAAAAAAGCACCATACAGGTCCTGGTAGTAATAGCAAAACGTCTTATTTATGACACACTACACATGATTTTTGTGCCTCCGAACAATTAAATCATGTAGATGAACCAAATTCACAAGCAATCAAGACATATATATATATATATATATATATATATATACACACACATTTGTCCTTTTCATGTAGGTCTATATCAAAACATCTGCAGTTAAACTGAAATGCTATTATCTGCTTAAACTACAGAACTTGCTGTAAACATTCATGTTATAAATATAAAGCAAAGGCCTTAATGTTATTTAAGGTTAATGCAAGGAATGTTGATTGTGATTTTAATTTAAATAATTTTGATAAAACCAAAACAGACATTCATAGGAAAGAATGGCTCCACTGGAGAAACTTACTTTCAGTCTGTACTCCAGTTTAAGGATGGAACAGTTCAGAATGGATGGAGGAAGCTCTGTTGGGATGGTGATCATCATAGTTATAGCCTTCTTTCCGGATTGTGCTTCAACAACTTCAGCTTTCTGCCTTAGTATAGTGTTTGTTTGAACTTTTCTTCTGCCCATAGCGAAGAAGCTCTTCTTCTCATACAGTTCGAGTTTGGGTTTGACTGAGCGACTTGAGGCATTATTGATTTTGATGGAGACCGACAGAGTCTCACCTATAAAATAGAAACAAATGTTCAGACTGAATCATAAAACAGGCAATGGAATTTTAAATGAAATACTAGGGCAAGATCTAATCGAAGGACACTTATTGGTTAAGATGCTGGGAAATATCTACCACTTAGGTATTATATACAATATTTCATTCCTTTGGAAAACCTTTTGTTTGTATTCTGTGCTTCACTGCTTTTTTATTGTCTGTATTAATTGTTTTCCTCTAATGCTGCGCTAAAACCAGTTTAAATAGACCATGCAATTCCCCTTAAAGTCAAGAATTTGTTTACATTTTTAACTGATTTTATGTAACCCACACAATGTTCAATAAACACATAGAAGTTTAGATATACACTTACACCCCCACAAGTATTTAGCTTTGGAAACAGCAGAAAGTTTGTCCACAGTATTTTAGACCAACATAGACTTTAGAGGAGATCGGCCATGATTCAGCTTTCAGTTAGTTTTTAAAATTAAAATACGTGGTTTAAAGCATTTCTTTGTGGACACGTGATGAGGGAATGTGAAACTAATTATTTTTCCTAAAGCAGACTTTGTCTATTTTAGCTGCAGAATAAGTTTTTACATTAAAGTATGAATAGTGTTTGAGTTTTCCTCCTTTAAAACCAGATATTTACCAAGTTTGTATCCCATCTTTTGTGCAAAGATATCCATCGAAACATTTCCAGAACCAAAAGCAAGGCTTTTTTCCTTGCTCTCATGTTGGGAAACCTGAAAGCAGATTTCATTTGAATAACAATAATAGCATTGTAAACAAGTAATTGGTTTTGAGTAGCACTGGGAAAGATTTTGTTTTTCTTCTTTTTTTTCTCAGTTTCTCACCATAAGCCCTGGTGTATCCATGTCGGCTTTGGAAATAAATGTGAAGTGTGTTTTAGCTTTTTTTGTCACCTTCATGGACTGATGTAGCTCCGCCTTTAATTTATGAACAATTCTACCCACAGATGAGTGAAAAGATGATGGCATTTTCCTGGTAAGTACAGTAACAAACAAGGATTAGAATCTAAAGAAGACAAGAGATTAGAATATAAACCTTACAGAAATAAAATACCTGTCAGGTATCTTAAAGCTGAAAGGAAAAACATGTCTTCCTTTCCCAATGACTTCAGTGCCTAAAAAAAGAGACATTTTAAACTAGCACATCAGCATTCTAGGGATTTAGCACATTATGTCCTTTTAAATCTAAATTTATACATTACCATCTTGTCTTGATTCTCTTATCAAATGTTGCTTAACACTGTAGTACTTCTCATCAGACCAGTAAACATGGGTATGCTGTCCGTAATGCTCAGACCAACGCACCCTTGCATTTCCTTTCCCAATAAAAAGCAGAGACTGAACTTTTGTTTCTTTGGAGACTTCAAGGATGATCCGTCCATTTATGGCATCTCCATTTGAAAAAGTGTTCCTGTTGTTGATGGCATCATATTCAATCTGAAGATTTTTAATGGTCATTTCCAGCAGAGTAGGAAGAACAAGTCAGCTCGTGTTAACCTAGTAGGGCTGTTCTGTCACATTTATACTGGTTTTCAAACTTGCAGAACCTGAGAGACAGGTTTTTAAAGCCTCGCATTCGATGAAGAAATCCACACCACGTAATGCTTGAGAACAAAAGCATGAGTGGAAAATTTATTTTAAATAACACAGGCTTGACTGCTTTGGCAAACAGAAGATCTTTCATAATCAGCACCTGAATGGAGAGAAACAACACCATGTTTCCATTGAGGGTTAAGGAACACCTTTCGTCATAGACATGCTGTCACATGACACATTTCTTCTTTAAATTCCGATCTCTGTTGGTGTCACATGACACACCTACTTCAGTGGGACGTGTCCTGTGATGATTTCCAATGTGGAGAGAGAAAAACATAATTTTTCCGATCTAAAAATGATCACTTTGTGAATCTCAACTCAAGCACTTTTAACAACTGAAGAGGCTGTGAAGAGTTTTAGGACATAATAATTAGTAATAGCCCCAAAATAAAAACTATCTAAAAAAATAGAATTACATTAGTGATGGTTCTTTAAATTTCAAGGTTAATGGCCTCTCTCTTATAGTGTTTAGAGACGTTTTGTGTGATGATATCTTACCACGTATGATAAATTTGAATATCACAGAACAATTTCTGCTCATTTTAATTAAAACAAACTAATTAAACTGTTAATTTCAAGTACCTTTAGTGTTAGTGGAAAAACATACACATTACACATAACGATTTCAATAGAAAATGTTTCAAACCACAGAAATTAAGGAAGGCACACCCTGAATTACCAAGTTGTTCCACAGCTCTGTCCAAAGTAGGAGTGTATAGATGTTATAAAGACTAAGGTTCACTGAGTGTCTACAGTAGCATTTTTATTTTGTGTTTAGTTAAGCTTTAAACCTTCTAAATACAGTAGGAGTATAAAAACCTATCCAAACATGTCCCAGATTTCTCAACTGTTTGACTAATTTTAGCTGAAAATATACACCTATGCTGAATGTATGTCAAATTGTCATTTTATCTTTATGCATCTTTGTATTAAACTGTATCAGTTGAAGTTTTCTGACTGGTATTGTGATTAAAAAGCAATTCTATGTCTGCACAGGGAAATGCAAAAGCAGTTATTTCCACAGCTATGCAGGTGAAGCATACTTATGTTAAACTAGACCTGGGAGGGGATAGAAAAAATAAGTTATTTAAAAAAATTAAGAATAATGTTTATCTTTTTTGTGTAAATAAATAGTCTGGACATAGCATTGACTTATTTCAAATAATTGCTATTTGTCCAAACCAGTTAAACATTCAAAATTACTGGTGATATGATTATTAGTGTTCAAATTGATCTGCTCTATTTGAGTGGAGGCACTGTGTTCAAGGTGTATATTGCATATTAACATGTTTACATGATGCACTTAAGTACACAATTAGATGTACTGCTCAAAAGCACTAGTGAACAAGAGGGAATCTGTCTCAGGCAGCTACCGCACAGCTTTTGTGTCAAGCCTTATTGCCTTCGATTTTACTTCATCTAAGCAAGTATTTGCAAATAATCAAGTTTTATTAGCTTGGCCTGGTTTGTTGCTTATTCTTCATTCAAAGTTATAATTAGTCTTGTCAGCTGTCCAAGCATGTTTCAGTAACCTTAATTTAACTAAGTCCTTAGCTTAGTTTTCTCAGTTTAACAGAGGTGTCCTCCCTCAAACTAAGGTTTAAATTTAGTTGATTGTTATCAGATAATGCAGCATTAAATGAAAAAAAATATGTTCACTTTTTTAACTCCTCTGTATCATATCTATTTTATTCCCCTTCATAAATTGATCATTTTGATGATGGGGTTACTTCCTTTCTGCACATTGTTTTAGGCAATTTAGCACCATTAAAATTGAAGGATTTCATTTATAGAAAGCTGGCTCCCTGGTTTAATTTAAGGCAGTATATTCTGGGAGGTAATGCTAGGAAACTGGAGAGAAAATGGTCCTCTACAGGTCTACAGAAATCCTAATTATTCTGGAAACTCTCTACTGCTTTAAAATGCAAATTTCTATTCACTAACAGAGGGGAAGAAGAATAATCCTAAAACTCACACAGAGCCATTGCTCTGTTAGCTTAGCCCTCGTCTGGCTAACATAGTGAGACTTTTCCCTGATTAGGTGAGGGGTTTGAAGTGTTCATACATGATTTTACTGAAATCGTTTGATACTCGATTTTAATCTACTTCAGAATAGATTAATTTTAATTCAGAGCCTTGCTTCTGCACAAACTGATGGATATGTTTTGAAGAAATGTTCAAATCTTTAAAATTGATAAACTGGATCATTTTAACCGATTTATCTTTCTTCTCCGAAACCCACTGAGAGTTGTTGGCTGTGTATTTGTTTATATTTACCAGTTGCAGAAATGTCCCTGTTTCATCTTCTCTCTCCAAGTAAAGAGCTCACCTTGAATGTTCTAAAACTTTATGGTTCTTCTATGCCACAGGTGTCAAAGTAGTTCCAGAAAGGGCCATGTGGCTGCTGGTTTTCTTTCCACCCAAGCAATAGCACACCAGACTCCATTCATCCCATCAAGTCATCAGGTTAAGATTAGACTCACCTTGATGAGATGAATGGAGTCTGGTGTGCTACTGCCTGGGTGGAAAGAAAACCAGCAGCCACACGGCCCTTTCAGGAACTACTTTGACACCCCTGTTCTATGCCAAAAAAAAAAAATCAAAAAAAAAAAAAATCAAAAAGATTTTCATGGTGTTGGATTATTATTGTGGGAGACTTCAATATTTGCTTTGAAAACCCTCAAAAAAAGAGACACCGAAGAACAATGTAAAACACTAAGAACGTTTTCTTTTTTTTTTGCTTAACATGTTAAACACCCAAACAGCAAAATCCCTTATGGCTTAAAGCAGTTGTAAGGTTAGTCTCCTCCATAAAGGTAGATGCTGATAAGCATGTCAGGATACTGTCATGCTTATCAGCATCTCTCATAAAGGTAGATGCTGATAAGCATGACAGTGTCTTGACAAAGTGCAAAGTAAATAAGGCAGGTACAACCATATTGTTCTCATGTCAAGCTAAAAATATGACATTATGCCAAAATTATATTGCAGTCATGGTTTAGTCTAAGAAATTGTGGGGAACGGGGGGTACATGGCAGATGCTTCATAGGGAGGGGGAAGACTCATTGCTTGTGATGTGGCATCCCAGCTTTGTGGGTTTTGGTTTCCAAATGCTTCAAATCCAAACCCAACAGGAGGAAATGGTTGTTCTTCATCCGACACTCTGCTGTTATCTTCAGGTAAAATAACAATGGGGAGTTTAACCACTGGGTCTGCAGCAAATTTGATATTAAGATACACCTGCAAGACAAAAAGTAAGAGTTAAAAACACATTTTGTGCTTAATTTCTTTAAAAGTTGAAGATTTACATTTTTTGTCTAATCAGTATTTTTAAAGTTTAATCCATACCTTTTAATTGTTAAAGTAGTTTAAGAGATGCTTAAATATGACTATCAGTCTTTACTGTAGTCTAATGCCTGGCGTCTAAAGTTAAAGCGCTCCAGGACACACCCAAAAACCAAACAGATCTCCGTATTCATGTGGAGGGACAGTCAACTCACCAATATATGCACAAGTGAGAACTAACTTCCCTTCGGTTAGCCCAGGGGTCGGCAACCCAAACAGCTCAAAGAGCCATATTGGACCAAAAAAAACAAAATTTGTCTGGAGCCAAAAAAAATTTAAAAGTCTTACATAAGCCTTGTATGGCAACATGGGCTCAAAGTGTATTAGACCACTATAAAAAATGTGGGCTTAAATATATAATAAGCATTCATGATTAAATGTTAATACTGGAGCAAATGTCACATAGCAGCATGAGGTAAGCGAGGAGCAGTGGACGCTCTCACAACGTGGAATTCACCGCGTGCCGCTTCACCGCCCTTCAGCGGGCAGTTTAAGTTTTGTTGCACTGATGAAATTATAAAAACACAATAAAGGAATCTGTCTATGGTGGACGTGTTTCTGTTGGGAGTTAATTGAGTCATGAGGAACCAAGCAGGAACTGACATCCATCATAGCAGTGCTCTCTAACCACGAAATCCCTCATCCTCCGTAACCACTGTTCCCTGCGTGTTATTTTTATTTTAAGGATTTGCAGGAGAAAAATGGAAAAAAAATTCACATACCTGCATCAGAGCGCTACTTGTTTAATCTGTTTTTTTTCATGCTTGAAACAAAACTAGCAGCAGTAGTGGAGTTCATAGAGGCAATCCATTTTCTTAAATCTATCTTTGTGCTCCTTTAATGTTTCCAGAAGTTCTGCAATCGCACGTTTTCTCTTACAACTTTGTGATCGGCTGCATATTTAGCCTTCCCTGGAAATGCCTTTCCAAATTACTATTTTTATTATTTGACAAATTATCGTGCCAAAGCAAAAATCTAGGCAATCCATCCGCATTGATAATGAAAGCAAATGCTTTGGTCCATTCTTCTTTGAATCATCTGTTCTCATCAGGTATCTTCCTTTTTTCCCTTTGGGATCCATGGCCCCAGACACACCCACCACTTTCTTTGCCCGTCACCGCGCTGCACTGAGACATGTGTTGCAGGCTTTGACCACTGATCTCTATGGCCATGACGCACTTTTTCGTTGAAATAAATGTTTGCATTTATTTCTTAAATTAATTTATTATACAAATATTTACAGCATTGGAAAACATAATGAATGTCTGTTTGATCTCCTGCACACCATATTCAAATAAATACACCAAAAAAAAAAAAGAAATGTTCATAAATTATTGAAAAAGCTCCAGGGAACCGCAAAGGAGGCGTCAATGAGCCGCATGCAGCTCTGGAGCCGTTGGTTGCCGACCCCTGGGTTAGTCCAATGTGGTGCTAATCAAAGGAGATTCATCTAACATCATCGGCTAAATGACGTATAACATTCAACATTGCACTACATCTAACTATAATGTTTATTTTTGTCCTAATGGATTTATCGTCTATGTTAAAAAAAAAATCCCTAAGCATGTCTTTGTATATTGGGACAGTGGCAGCAGAGGCAGGAGAGGTTAGATTTCAAAGTCTCTCCCCTTTGGAAAAGTACCTAAGTACTGCTTTAAAGTCACAAGTGATTTCCTATAGATTTATTACAGGGCCTTGTGAAAGTATTTAGTCCCCTTAAACTTTTCAACCTTTTTTCTACATTTCAGGCTTCAAACAAAGATATAAAATTCTTATTTTTGAGATGAATCAACAAGTGGGACACAATCATGAACTGGAACAAAATTTAATGGACACTTTCAGGTCAAACTCTAGAGGCTAACCGTGGAATTAGAAAGCCGGGCAGATTGTAGAGCAGGGTAGCGGTCATGTCTGGAAGCTACGCAAGGAGGATGAATGATTTAGCTATACTTTCAGGGACTAAATTAAAATGTCTTTTTTAAAAGTGTGTGTTTTTTGTGTGCTTAATAGAATCTCAGAAAATGTCTTTAAAAATGTTGAAACAACGGTAGTTAAAAAAAAAAAAGAAACACAGTTCATATGAAAAACTGTAACTGGATTAGGATATAGCATCCAAATATGGTATGGATCTGCCATGTGGTCAGTCTCCCCCTCTTTGTGTTTGCTGCAGTGACTCCCTACTCTTCAATTTAACAAAATGACCTCCTCTGTAGTTTACATTCTTGATTGGCTGAAACAATGGGTTTCATTTTAGTTTGTTGGAAATAATACCGGGTTAGAAAAATGCATTTGTGCATCAAGTCCCATCAGGTGATTCTCAAAAATCCCTACACAAATGCAATAATGCTCAAAGACCACTAGTAGATTAAACATTCAGATATAATGGCATATGCATCACAAAGCTTTTGTGAATCTTGTCTTATGAATGTGTAAATTGTCTGTGCCTATTTGAATCATGTTCATTTGAAGATTGTGCTTTGCATGTGTGAATCTTATCCTGTGTATGAGTGGATATTGCAGTGCATTTGGGATATCTTGTGCATATGTGGATCTTATCTTGTGCATGTGTGGATCACATTTGTTAGTTTTGTAATATAGAGACTCTTTTAGTTCCATGTGGTTCTACTGGTGAGTCTTACTTTCAGTCTGTACTCCACTTTAAGAATTGAGCAGTTTAGAATGGATGGAGGAAGCACTCTTGGGATGGTGATCATCTTCGTTACAGTTTTCTTGCCTGATTGCGCTTCAACAGCTTCGGCTTTTTCCTTTAGGATAGTTTTTGTTTCAATTTTCCTTCTGCCCTGAGCGAAGAAGCTCTTCTTCTCATACAGTTCAAGTTTGGGTTTCACTGAGCGACTTGAGGCATTATTGATTTTGATGGAGACAGACAGAGTCTCACCTATAAAATGGAGACAAATGTTCAGACTGAATCATAAAACACTGTCAGTGGGAAAAAGAAAGAAATACTAGGACAAGACTGACCTAATCGAAAGACACTTATTGGTCATATGGGCTAAGAACTGTCTACCACTCTGGTATTATGTTAATGTTCTCTCTGCCTTTGAAAAACTAGACACTAGGAAGCGTACTGCTAAATACCTGAATGAGTTACATAAACAGTGCTTTTTTATTCTGTATTTCACTGTTTGCTTGTTTTTAGGAATAATCTTGCTGGTATTTCCTATTGAAGCCCACAGTGCAGAAAAGTTTAAATGCCCTTCTTGTCCATGAGCCATATCAATTGGTGTTCTTTAATGGATTCAAAACTGGATTTTTTCCCCCCTAAACTAGACCTATGAAGCTTAAGTGAAAATTCAGTCTGGAAGACCAACACCACCTGCAATGTCCCTCGTTAAGCTTCAGCCAATCAGATCTGGACTGCAATACCTTTTAAGCCAATCATCTCTAAGACCCCCTTCATTTAGCTCCTGGCCCAGTGTCTCTCCTTCACATAAGCGAACTTTCAGTCATCAAGTGCATGGTTATGTTTTTTTAATGTGCAGCGGCTCCTGTTAACACATTGCACTGATCCTTGGCTTTGGCTCAGATTCAGTCCAGCATGCCCTAACAGGCTTCTCACAAGTTCATTTTCCATCCCTCCTGCATCTGCTTCAGCAGGGATTTTCTCCTCTGCAACACCTGTTGATCCATTTAATGCTGCAGGGACTTTTAGCTCCGCCACACCTTAGCTCCCTCCGCCTCCTCAAAAGCCTCCCTTGTTCCCCCAAGCCATCATTCAGCTGGTAGCTTGGCTCCCTCCCTGTTCAGCTCTTCAGGTGAGAGGTATTTTTCTAGGACTCAAAGGTTTTTCTCATTCTTTGCTTCAGTTCTTTACTTCTCTAACATGAACAGCATTAATTCCCCCACACGTGCATCTGCAGCCCACAGCTTCACGGCGTTAATTAAATCCTCAGATTCTTGCTTTACAGGGGACCTAGCTGGATTTTCAACATCTTTTCACTGTTTAATCTATGTCATGGCTGAATAATCAGCAGATTTCATGTTGCTTTTGATGAATGAGTTGATGTAGTATTTGTATAGTGGTTCCAACGTCCCTTTCAGTTTGTTCAGTATGCTTTGTCACAGCCATTCCAATTTTAAGGTAACTAATTCCTGCATTGTAAGACATTGCGATTTAGACTAACTAACTCTGTTCACCTGTTGCCTTGAAAAGCAGCTAAGTTAAATTTAGACCTCTCTTTGGCTAAATTTAAACACTGAGCTTGTTCTAGTTGTTTATAGAGCAAAGGTAAGTTGTTTTAACATTGTTTTTTCACTGTCTGACTTGTCATTGACTTCAGTTAAGTTGTTTGAACCCAATACTGCAAGTTTAGTCGAATAATAAGGCTTTGGTGTAACCGCCTGAAAACCATCCTCGCCTAATTGATCAAGTAAACATTTGTTACATGTCCCGCATTATGCAGTAAAATAAATATTTTTTTCCAAGTACTGGAACCCAAATTCCTTATTGGACTCACATGGTTGCATATCTAAAACTATTCAAACTCATTTAATTTTAGCAGGCTAAAACAGATCTAGAAAACTGTGTGCTTGAACGCATCTAACTGTCATTTAAGTAAACATTTGTGACAATAACCACACAAAAAAAAATGTATCCTTTAGTTAACATGCTCGCTGCAATTGCTTTTTAGGCTTTCACTTACGCTATTGTATATCACGTAGCATACATAAAGTCTTCACACCACTTCTTTTATCAAATAGGCTGAAAATTCAAGTTCAAATTCATGTCTTGTCACTTTAAATGATTTTAAAAAATTAAGCTTGGCAGCCTTCAGTTTACAGACACATCTCTGCTAACCCTCATCATCAACATAACTGAGCTTGGCATTTATTAGCCCACCACAGGGCATCAGTCCTGCCCATCTTGTAGGTTATCAAGTTTGTAAAGTTTGGTGCTTGACATCACAATGATGCAACCTCAAGGTTTCTATTATCTCAGGACTACCCAATATTGCTGCTGTAGGTCTCTCCTATAGACATGGCGTCATTTACTCCGCTTATCCAATTCATTCTATACAGGTCTAGCTCCTATCCCCCAGTTCAGGTTTTCAAGATTCTCCAAAATCATTCAGGGAATCTGTTTTTCAAGGGTACTTCAAGCAATCATCACTCTGCTATCAATTGTTTGATCAACTGCACTGCTCTGTCTCTCCATCAGTGCTATTGACTGCACTGCTCTGCCTCTCCTCTAATTTCTATCCCTTCATCCCCAGCTTGGGGGTTTATTCTCCTAGCCTTGCACCTTTTTTGGGGGTAAGATTTCTCTAATCCTTTCCCCAGCTTTCTAATCCAAGCAAATGTTGATTCACAGCATCTAAGTCTTCTGCCGGGGCCCAAGCACCAAATAACCTATTTAATTTATGTCAATATCTACATATCTGCCGCTCTCACTGAGCCTGGTTCTGCTGGAGGTTTCTTGCTGGTAAAAGGGAGTTTTCTTCTCCACTTTTGCTACGTGTATGATAGTTGTGAGGGATTGCAGAGAGTCAATGAGTGCATGCAATCAATTGTTTTTTACTTTGATAAAAAAAAATTTTGACCAGTCTGACTGTGTGACTATAAATAATTTGAATTGAAAAAAATCACATCTTTTGTTTGTGTGAGTTTGAATGTTTGTGATGTTTAGGTGACATTTAAGTATTAATAGTGTTGAACACACAAGTTTTCCTCTTTTAACACCAGATATTTACCAAGTTTGTATCCCATCTTTTGTGTAAAGACATCCATCGAAACATTTCCAGAACCAAAAGCAAAGCTTTTATCCTTGCTCCCATGTTGGGAAACCTAAAAGCAGATTTCATTTTAAAAAACATCTTAAACAAGTAATTTTATGTAGCACTAGAAAGGATTTCTTTTGAGGTATGTTTTGTTTTTTGGTTTCTCACCATGAGTCCTGGTGTATCCATGTCTGCTGTGGAAATAAATGTGAAGTGTGTTTTAGCCGTTTTTGTCAGCTTCATGGACTGATGGAGCTCCACCTCTAACCTATGAACAATTCTACCCACAGATGAGTAAAAAGATGATGGCATTTTCCTGGTAAAAAAGGAAAAAAAAAAACAAGGATTAGAATCTGAAAAAGATCAGAATATAAACCTTATAGAAATAAAATACCTGTCAGGTATCTTAAAGCTGAAAGGAAAAACATGTCTTCCTTTCCCAATGACTTCAGTGCCTTAAAAAAAAGACATTTTAAACTAGCACATCAGCATTCTAGGGATTTAGCACATTATGTCCTTTTAAATCTAAATTCATACATTACCATCTTGTCTTGATTCTCTTAACAAATGATGCTTAACATTGTAGTACTTCTCATCAGACCAGTAAACATGAGTATGCTCTCCATAGTGCTCAGACCAACGCACATTTGCTTTTCCTTTCCCAATAAAAAGCAGAGACTGAACTTTTGTTTCTTTGGAGACCTCCAGGATGATCCGTCCATTTATGGTATCTCCATTTGTAAAAGTGTTCCTGTCGTTGATGGCATCATATTCAATATGAAAGCTTTTGATGGTCATTTCAAAGTACGAAGAACAAGAAAGCTCTTGTTAACCCAGTGGCTCTGTCACGTTCTGCCGTGTTTATATCTGGTTGCAAACTTGCAAGACCTGAGAAACTGGATTTTAAAGCGTCACATTCCATGGTGAAATGTTCGTTTTGCACATGTTATAGTATATACTAAAACTATACCATATAATACACTACTATATAATACTGCAAAAACCGTCAACCCGAGAAAAACCTGTTGACTTCTGAAATGAAAAGATGAGTAGAAACTGAATGTTAGATTACAAATGCCTGACTGCTTTGGCAAACAATAGTTCTTTCATAACAGCACCTAACTGAAGAGACAATGGGGATAATGTATCACTTTTTCTATCTAGGGTTAAGGAATTCCTCTTGTCATAGTCACAGTGTCACATGATACATTTCTTATTCAAACTTTCCGTCTTTGTTGATGTCACATGAGAGGTGTACGTCAGTGGGATGTGTTATCTGATGATCTCCAATGTAGAGAAGGGATACAACAGGGATATCATTTTATGGATATCATTTTATGATAATTTTGTGATAAAATGCCACTCAGTGAATTTAATCTACTCTTCACTTATAAACCACAGAAGAGGCTGTGAAGGGTTTGAGGAAATCATTCTTGGTAATAGCATTAAACAAAAAACAAAACAAGACGTGGAGCAGGTGAGTTTAAAAATAGATTTATGTTGAGAAGATTGAGTTGTTAAGGTTGTTAAAAATTGCTAGATGCGCTCCAGCACATGTTTATTTCCGTATTATAATACAAATACGATTTTAAAGCACATGTTAATGGTGAATTCAGTGGTAATGCCCTAGCTTTAATTCAAACAAACAAGATGAAAACATCTTCCTTTTATTTATCTTTTTGGACATTTCTAGGTAACAAAACTCATTTTAAAAACAACACATACACTCAGGGTTGTACACCAGAGACACTTTTCTGTTTAACTAAGACAAAAGATGAAACCCTTTAAAAAGAATGGTTTTGCACATTTTTTTCCTGCCACTCTGTAATTGCATTGTTTCTAGTTTAGCAATGTGTTGCAGTCTCAGCTTATGAAACACAGAAACCACAAGTGATCAGCAGATAGCAATGGTTGTCAATTTCACACTTTTCCTGAATGTGCTCACCTAGACCAAACACATCCTCAGCTACAACACCAGCCCTTACAAAATGGTTGATATAGGACAAGTAGAGAGCTTGCCTTGGCACAGGCTGGCGAATGAAAAGCTCAGCTGATCTGGTAATAATCAAATTCCCCTCAGATGGAACCATTGGCCCTCCTTTGTTTTTAGATGGAGAAAGTGGTGGCTCTGATCAAGTGATGCAGGAACAGCATCAGTGACCAGACAACCACAGCACACATCACACAACAGCTTTTTTATAATTTGTCAGACCACAAACCCTGAGATGTAGACAAGGGCAATGCCAACAAAGCCACCAAAGCAAGTTGGCAGATACCGATGGTCACGCACAATTGCAGAAGTATTTGCAAATGGGGATAGTAGCTCTTCAGTTTGTTTTTCTATGCTGGAAGATGGCATTTCTAAAGCCTATAGAAAAAAAGTTGAATCTTGAACTCCCACATTTCCTGATGAGCTTGGAAACACCCCACACTGCACCACCAGCCAACGGAAAAATGACTTGGAACTGGCCATTGTTCCAACCCATTAAAAAAAACAGCCCAGACTAAACACTTTAACATATTACTTAACTTTATCTGAAAGCCGGGCATTAGCCTGGTCCGCATTGCCAGCAATAAGTTGGACCTATTCCAAGTGCATTTTGGCCAGTGCTGCACTCTGTCAGTGGCCCAGTTCATAACCTTTATGGACATGATTTCTAGGCAGAGTCAAAAGACCAGAGGGGGATTGGTTTGGGAACCAGCAGTTCATGTCCCTGCTTTTTGCGGATGACATGTTTCTCTTTGGCTCCCTTCTGCCAAAACCTACACCTTGCACTGGGGCAGTTCGCAGCAGAGTATGAAGTGGCTGGGATGAGAATCAGCTCCTCCAAGTGCGAGGCCATGGTTCTCTAATGAAAAAGGTGGCTTGTTCACTTCAGGTTGGAGGAGAGTTCCTTCCTCAAGCGAGTAATTTAAGAATCTTGGGGTCCCATTCTTGAGTGAGGGGAGAATGGGGAGATCCATAGATCCATTGGTGCAGTTGCTGCCATAATGCGGACACTGCACTGGTCTGTCATAGGGAGTACTTTGGTAGTACCTTGATGTCCCCTAACCGGGGGCTAGTGGAGGTGTCTGCAGTGAGGGAAGTCTGAGAGTCCCTGCTGAGACTGCTGCCTCCAT
>NW_015150556.1:278973-280463 GCF_000732505.1 Cyprinodon variegatus | reverse complement strand
CAGTGTGGAAGTATTGTGCAACACGTTTTGTCTATGCTAACAACACGACCAGGTGGACAGATGTCCGGCTTTACGGCGGACTGTCCGGATTTTCATTGCACTGTCCGGCGCCGCATCCAGCCGGACATGTATTTGTCCTCCTTTACCCCCAGATTCCACATACTCCCGTCAGAGCCTAGCTCCGCTCACGTACGTCTTGCGGAGTACTTGTCTGTCATGTAAATCAATCAGAGCTGTTCCACATCCTCCACACGTCTCTGTCCACGTATGTCTTCTCCGTCCTTCACTGTCAAAATACGGAACTGAGCTATTTTTTGCTCCGCTCCGGTCAGTCCAGATCAAGACCCGCAATTGCAACCACACCAAACAGGAAAAAGAATATAGAGAAGACCCGGTTTTTCAAATTAGATTATAGTTAAAAACAGATTGGTAACTGGAAATAAGAGCGTAGTTCATATATATTCCAAAAAACTAAAAGCAATTAAATAAATAATTGGATGCAGACTATTGGTGCGTCAACAGACCAGGAAGAAGTGAGAATCTAGAGCGCATCTCACAACTTTAAAAGAAAATTCTCATTGCAGGAATGGATAAAGAGATGATGAGGTTGGAAGCAGAGAGCAAACAGTTCATACAAACTATGTATGATCCTAGTTATCCCTGTTACAAAAATCCACAACAGGAAGAAAATATTTGGGCACAAACTGAACATCTGCTGGATGATGATGGGGATTTTTTAAAATATGTCGTATTAAAATAAACGTTCACAGTGTTTATACAGGAATGAGGAACTCTAATTTAATGCTCTTTTAATGCTATTAGAAATCATTTTAATGCCATCTACAAGTATCATGTACACAAGTTATTAGTTTACATTAAATAAGGAGCTGAAAGCACAGTTCCATGACTCAAGTTTTTATATATATATAGAGAGAGAGAGAGAGAGAGAGACATGTCAGGAATTCCTCTTTTCCAGCCACTTTTTGAAATTTGCATTATCCATTTCTACAGCTCTTTCTCTGCTTCGAGCTTCTTTTCCAAACAACTGCTTTATGATCAATTGCAGCAGTTCCCCACAAATTAATTGTGTCAAAAAAATTGTCACTTTTTAAACACCACAATGTATTAAATAAATACAAATGCTGGGAACCAATTCTTTTTTTTTTTTTTTTACATCTCTTTAATATTTTGTTCTATTCAGCTACACGTCCTCTTTAAACTACCAAGAACTGTACTATAAATGTGACTTTACCCGATTCTTATGTACACCGTAGTAATTTATTGATATCCGCACAATGTCCTCCTTTTGGGTGCTATAGAAATGGCCACCCTACCAACATGTCAGGCGAACTGAACCGAAAACCGTGACCATAAAACCGTGAACCGAACCGAGGATTTTGTGAACCGTTCCTCCCCTAACATTAAGTGATTTTAGGATCCTATCTTTTGATTACATTTTACACACAAAAACCTTGAAATCAATGCTCTTT
>NW_015150556.1:275311-276316 GCF_000732505.1 Cyprinodon variegatus | reverse complement strand
AGACAGGTGAATAAATAACTGCAACATGCCCATCAAGAAAACAATATAAAAAAAATGTTTTGAATTTGTGATACCTGTCCAGAGGAAAGCAACAAAAATATTTTAAAGCATAAAGCTCAAATGCAAAAGGGACACAAACACAAAAAGTTAAAATAAAAAATCTCCCAAAAAGCCCCTCCCAAAAATACTGTTAAACCATCAGAACCTCATGGTAAAATATTCATAGCACTTTTGGATATACAGTAATAAAAAAAAATATGTGTATTGTAATGTCCTTTGAGGCATGAGTGGCCACAAGGGCTGCTCGGTAATATTTACACCGGGGAGAAAATCAGCATGTAATTCTAGTTTTGTGTAAAAAAAAAAAACGGTTGTTCATTTTGGTCGTCTGTGTATGCTAGAATAACATTGAGGTTGCAATTGTGTTAAACTTGGATTTAAGGGTTAGGGCGGATGTTCTCTCATTCCTTATATAGGAACGGGGATTATACAGTGGACTTTATAGTGAACTCAGTTAACTGACCGTTCGGACAGATGATCACTACTTTTGGCTTCCCTTTAGTCGCGTGACTCCGCCTCCATGCACGGTCTATGAGCCATCTTTTGCTATTCGTTGCCGCTGTCGGCTAGCGACAGTGCGCCACTGTGACAACAAAATCCACAATGCTTTGCGAGGGAGCTGTCCTCGGGAATCATTCCGGGATACATCTCCTCATCTAGTGAACATAGATGTGAGGCTAATTGTAGCATGGCACTTTAAATTAAGGACAGGAGATGGGGCTTAAAGCCACAGCTCCAGTTGTCAATAAGTCCACAGAGGCTAACCAGTTCCATGTGGAATAGGGAGAGACTTGGTGGAGTAGAGCTGAGCAGGGCTGGAATTGTCAGTGGAAAAACATTAAAACATTTATTTACTAAACTAATATGCAGAAAATTATCCTCTGGCCAAAGATAACAGACTCTTCAGCTGCTTTAGTTTCCTAAGGGAATCCAGCTGGATTTGTT
>NW_015150556.1:271941-273143 GCF_000732505.1 Cyprinodon variegatus | reverse complement strand
TTTTTCATATTATTTTTGTGTGCATTTCTAAGGCTTTATTTTCTTCTTAACTACAGAGACTTGCGAAAGTATTTGCACCCCTTGAACTTTTCAAACTTTTGGCACATTTAACGCTTCAAACAAAGATATAAAATTGTAATTTTTTGTGAAGAATCAAGTGAGAAACAATCATGAAGTGGAACAAAATGTATTGGATATTTCTAACTTTTTAAACAAACTTAAACCTGAAGATTGCAGCATGCAACATTATCGGCCCCTTTCCTTTCAGTGCAGAAAACTCTCTCCAGAAGTCCAGTGAGGATCTCTGAATGATCCAATGTTGACCTACTGTACATAACTGATGATGATAAATAGAATCCATCTGCGTGTAATAAAGTCTCCATATAAATGCAGCTGCTCTGTGATAGTCTCAGAGGTCTGTTTAAAGCACAGAGCGCATCATGAAGAACAAGGAACACACCAGGCAGGTCTAAGATTCTGTTGTGGAGAAGTTAAAAGCCAGATTTGGCTACAAATAGCTTTCCAAGGCTTTAAACATCCTAAGGAGCACTGTGCAAGTGATGATATTGGAATGGAAGGAGTATAAGACCACTGCAAATAAACCATCAGCTGAAAACAAGGGGAGAACTGATCAGAGATGCAGCCAAGAGGCCCATGATCAATCTGGATGAACTGCAGAGATCTACAGCTGAGGTGGGAGACACTGTTAATAGGACAACAATCAGTCATATACTGCACACATCTAGCCTTTATGGAAGAAAGGCATATGTGGAAAAGGGAGCTCTGGGAGATGAAAGCAAAATTGAACTTTTTGGCAACAATGCAAAATAAAAGATGATTCTGGAAGAAAAAAATGCTGCAGTCTGCAAAAGAACTGAGTACACTAGTTTCTCCACATTTTCAAATTATCAGGATATAGAAAAGGAAAATTAAACACAGGAAAAGCCCCTTTTACCCCAACTGATTGTGGTCAGAAGCAGATTAGCAGGGTAGACCAGGGACTGTTGCAACACCCTTTGCATAGTCAGACAGTAAAAGGTTCCTCAAAGAATATTTTTTATAGAATTAACCAAAGTGGAACTAAAACTTTTCCACTTGTGGATTTCTGGATGCAGCATACAAAAATGTTTTTTTTTTTATCTTAATTGCAAATTGTTTATATATCTTTTTTATTTTACAATTTTGGTATAATTACTGCTCCT
>NW_015150556.1:264555-268312 GCF_000732505.1 Cyprinodon variegatus | reverse complement strand
TTACACATTTGCAGATCTGAATACAGATTTGTGGATTAGTTTTACACATTTGCAGATTGTTGTACAGACACACAAATCTCCTCACACATTTACAGATTTATTTACACATTTTCAAATCCCACTGCACACACAAAAATCAAGATACAGACACACAACTCTCCACACACATTTGCAAATATTAAAGCTACCATTTTGACCCCATATGCGTCGGTTCTCTTCGGGTACTCAGACTTCCTCCCACAGTCAAAAAACATGACTGTTAGGTTAATTGGTTTCTCTACAGTCCGCTTAGGTGTGAGTGTGTGTGTATGTGAATATTTTTTTGTTCTATTTGTCTCTGTCATGCCCTGCAATGGACTGGCGACCTGTTCAGGTTGTACCCCGCCTCCCGCCCATAGACAGCTGGAGATAGGCACCCTCGCGACCCCAATTGGGATAAAGCGTGTCAGAAAATGGATGGATGGATGGATGGAGTATACGTACTTGACTGTACTTTTTGCTTTTACCTAAGTAATATTCTTTGAGAATGGCTACAAATAGTAGAGTTAAATTTCTGGTTCCCCTCCCCTCTACTAGTGACTTGAACTATTGGAGATCAGGGGAAATGTGCAACATCCTTTACTTGCATTATATGCATTACCTACTTCAAATATTGGTTTCATCCAATCAAAAGTTGATTTGAAAAATAAATTTCTACTTACCCAATTTTTTATTTCATAATCATTGTTAATTTATTTGCATTTTTCTAAAAATAAAAGTTAAAATACCCAGATGTGCGAATTACTGTCTGCCTGATGACACAATTTTAAATATTAACATCAGTTACTCATTTTTAGAGAAACAATTTTTTTCCCCAAGTACTTTTTTAAATTGAGTAATTTCGGGGATAATTACTTTTTACTTTTACTGGAGTAAAACATATTAAAGCAGTGCTACTCTTGCTTTACCCATTGTTGTCAGAATTTTTTTTTTATTTTAATGGGTTAAAATAAGAAGTCAAAAAGGCAGTGTTTAAACCTTATACTAGACATATTTACACTGTATTATATATTAAACTTACACTATACTAAGTAATAATAATGAATTTTAATTTCAATGGTGCTTTTAAATAAACAAATCTCCAAACAAAATTTTTACAGGAAATTAATAACTCATAGCTAAAAAATAAAAAACTATTAAATTATTACAGAAAAAAAAAAGTAGGGCTAAAATTAAAAGTTTAAAAAAGAAAAAACTTGTAAAATGGAGGAATTAACCTAAAATTAAATTACCAAAAAAAACAAAATTAAATTGTGAAAAGTATGTTGTGAAAAAGGCAAAAGTATGTTGGAGAAAAAAAAGGCAAAGCATGTTGAGAGAAAGGCAAACGTATGTTGATGAGAAAAGCAAAGATATGGTGACGAGAAAAGTATGTGACGAGAGGGAAAGGTGACTTAAAGTGACTGAAGGATGAAGTGGGGCAACTGACGAGACGACATTCCTTTCCTGGAAAAGGCATCTTCTTCTATATGGTAAAGATGAACAACTTTATATTATTTTTTTCTTATTATTATTCATTTGAAACATTGAAACTCTTCCTTAAACTAACCATTGTTTTTTTTTTACTCGCTGCCCTTCAAACATGGACTCCCTGATCGGAGCCGCTCCTTGTGGAATTCAGACCTGGAGGAGGCAGCAAGTAACGGCTAAAGGTGATCGATTATATATTTTCTCTCCCCCCCCATTTCCATAGACTTCCAACTATTCAAGAAAAGCTTGATAACTTTCTCTTATTAGCTTTCTTTACATATACTCACAATTTTAGTTTCTTAGTTTTTTTATATTCATAAATTTTCCTTTTTTTATAATATCGATTACACAAGGCTAATATCCTTTCATAATCGAAAGGGTGGACTGTTATCTGAAAATTTTTATCTTTCTTCTATTATATATTAATTTATCCTATTTACTCACCATAAAAGTTTTCACTCAGTCTGTTTCTCTCTCAAGGCCACACCATTCCCTGCAGGATGGTGTTTGTAGAGCAGACATAGCTTCTTCCCATAACAAATCAGGTTCTTTCTCAAGGTTTATTCATAACATGTTACTGTTAACCAAAGTGTGTGTAATTTGTTATGACTCTGACTGCTTTCCATTGTTGTAAGTAGGGGGGGACGAACGCTGCCCAGATCAGAAGAGAGCAGAATGCTGTGCCATTAAGGCTTCATGATGAACTGTTCTCTCTTTGCAAAGATATGAATAAATGTGCTGACGGAGTGAAATCCATCGATCTCCGTTTATTTAACTAGGATGAATAGTTGAATACTTTTTCCCCACTCTAAAAATAAAAATTTTCCGACAACACCCATCCAACCGTTTCTGCAGAGCTGCCAAACATTTATCATTAGGGTATGAGCTACTTTAGACATATCAATGTGTACAGAAGAAACAGCGCCCCCTACAGTCACAATATGGGATCCGAATGGTGGCCGCCTAGGAGAACATTACTAAACAGGAATCCTTATTGTTTTGTTTTGTTCCTCTTTGAGCAAGAGATTCAATGTCCATTATATAAAAAAGAAACAAACAGAAGATGAACATTGACAATATCTAATCATCCATTTTGTCAGACAAAATAAAAATAAATGCATTAAATAAAAATAAAATATTTTTATAGGTTAATTTCCGCCGCTTACCCGTGCTGTTCTTGCTTTTTATGAAGTAGTGCCTCAGGCTGAAGTACTTGTCTTTGGAGTGGTAAACATGAGTGGTCTGACCGTGCCTTTCCGTCCAGCGGACCTCAGCTTTTCCCTTGAACTTGATGTAAAATGACTCGATCTGGCAGTCTTTGGCTAATTCCACCTCTACCTGACCAGAAACCACATCTCCGTTAGTAAAAGTGTTGCTGGCATTTATAGAGTTATAAGTAATTCCTATCTTCTTTATCGTCGACGACATGACGGCTTCAAAAACCCAAACTCTAAAGAGGCTGAGTAAACCTAACACTAAAGCAAAGATACGTTTACATCCGCTTTAAGTAGAAGGGCGGGTCTACAACACACCTGAGAGCAGCGGGCCACGGACTCCTTTAGCAGGGGTGGAGCTAGATGGAGGGCCAGGGGTGGCCACCCTTAGCCAATCAGTGGCCCCCCCTACCATTTTTTTCTTTCTAATACAGGTGGTGGCAGCAGTAATACTCAAGTGGAATATTTAAAACATTAAATTATTTTTATATATTAACAATTACTTGACAACAAAAACTATGTGGTTAATTATACACATCATTATACTAACATTTAAGATGAGAAGTACAGAATTCATGCTCTTTTCAGAACTACATTTTGTATTTAAGAGAAAATTATGTGTCTCTGCAAGTCATCTAAGAGTCTTCCATTAAATTATTGATAAATAGATATTTTAATAAAATGTATTAAATAATCAATTTATGTAGAAATTAGTACTTGTAAATATCAATTTTATGCTGAATGATTATTGATAAAAGTAGGTAAGTAATGACAGTGGAAAAGATGGTTCCCCCAAAACTCAAACCTCAAAGAATTGTATCCACTATACCTTTCATCTAGAAAGCACAGATGTTTAAATATTTATGTGTCTATTTGTTAGCAAAGGTTGTAGAAAAGTATAGTTAGTCTTTATTTTAAAGATATGGATGTTGCGCCCATTAATTTTCCTGTTGTAGATTGACCCTGAGGGTCTGGTGCCTATCAACTTTCGGCCAGCCCTCAGTTTACATTGGTTATTGCCTGGCCACCCTTAT
>NW_015150556.1:260770-264206 GCF_000732505.1 Cyprinodon variegatus | reverse complement strand
CTCCCCCGTTTTCACAATCTGATAAGAAGTAATTAAGGTCAGTCCTTATAGATCTATTCCTTTATTTGATGTTTTGTTGTTTTTGTTGTTGTCTGCGGCAACTGTGTGATGCCATCATGTCAATATGGACCAAACTCCCTGAGGAATGCTTCCAGCACCTTGTTGAATCTATGCCACGAAGAATCGAGGCAGTTCTGAAGGCAAAAGGGGGTCCAACCCGTTACTAGCATGGGGTACCTAATTAAGTGGCCGGTGAGTGTAGAAAGTATTGTTAAAAAACAAAAAACAACAAAAAAACACTTGATTTGAAATTTTTCAAGAGCAACTTATGTAGCCACAAATTAAATTAATGTACATTTAACCTGTTAAATGAAAATGAACAGCAGCAAAGCACACTTTTCAATGCAGAAATAATAAAGCACGAAAACCCCTAAATGTAATGAAATATGACCCTAATCAGTTTTAACAGAAGGAGCACCAACGTTGATGTTTTTATTTTTTTATTTTTCATGAGTTTGAGCTTTTATGTGTTTAATCTTAATTATTAAACAAAGTGTCTCATAAAAAAGTAATGAAACTAAAAAACAATGAAAAGAAATTTAGTTGCATGAAAACTATAAATATTTATCTGTTTTGGACTGCAAATGAGCATTAGTATGTGCACCAAGGAGCAGAAATATATCCTTGACGGACACTTTCATTGACGGTTGTGGATCAGAGTTGCTGATCCACAACCAAGGGGGGGGGGGTTAGTTGTGGATCAGCAGAATCATTTAAAACAAGCTATGTGAGATGATTTGTTGGGCTGACAAGCTGTAGATATTCACATATATCCATAAAGAGTTGCGTAAAGGTGTGCGTAATTGTGGAACAAAGAGCTCATTATGACCTGCTGACACATGATGAGTGATGGTGTATTAGCTGCTTAAGATTGATCAGTGTCACAGAGAGTGTTGAGTTTGTGTCTCGGCATCAATGGCATAAGTAAAGAGGTATTACAGCTGAGGTCTATTGCTTTGAATCATTTTCCAAATTGATTAGTAGTAAGATAAGCTTCAAAATAGTTATATTTTCTGGCCATAAAATTATATGCCCTTGTAATTGTAAGTTAAACAAAAAACATTTGCTTTAAGGAAATTACATTGAGATCACTGGTCGTCTTTATCCCTTTAATGCCCCTCCCATACCTTTCTAAGTTGGATTTAAGTGTTGCAGTATCTTTTTTTCCTACTAAAAACTGATTTGGCCGTATAGTGCAATAGTGTTGAGAAGTCCCAACCTCTATGTAACTTAAAATCTATGTTTTTCTTATGTTTCAAACTGCACTGAACTTTCAGTGACAAGACAGAGACCTTAATCATGTTTTGGAATAAAAAATCGTCATCATTATACCTGTAAGTGGATAGGGGTGGGTGGAAAAAAACAAACTTGGAAAATGTTGCTTAAAATGATTTCGTCACAATGCTTAGTTTAATGATGTCAGTTTTTTTATCCCTTGTTATCAGCTCAAGGAAAAAAACCATAAAAATGAAAACCATAAAAATGTCACGTAAGCAAAAATGTACAAAGGATCTCTAGCATATTTTTTATCATTGCTGAAAATAAAAGTTTTACCAAGGTATTGCAATATTTTTAGTTGCCTTCCTCAAGGGAAAAGTTACCAGTTGGGTCCTTAGTTCATTTAATCTCTACAAAAATATATTGAATATCTTAAGTAGACTTGTCTTTATAATTTATCTGGAAACCTTGGTATTTTAAAATAAATTATAGGAACATAAAATTTCGCTCTATCAATTGGGAAATGTAAGTTGATTGCAGCAATTACCAGTGAAATTGAGTATAACAAATTTAAGCTGCTTTAGCAACTAATCAGTGAGTGAGTTCATTGCTTCCCTTATGCAGAGATCATCACAGCAAGTCTTTATAACTTTTGCACAGACTCTGCAGATTTTTTTCTGGATGCCTCTAATTGCTTATCATTGAGAAATGTGATTAAAGTTTTTGAATAGAATGTATTAATTTCCCAATATTTTAACCAAACCCTGTATTCTTGACGATTTATGTAATTGATTAACACAAAACTGTAAAGAGGAAAAAATAGGAAGCCAACAAACTTTGCTCAGTTTTTTTGAGTCTTTGTCAAGTATGGTTGCTCCCACTTCAGTGATCTTTTGTTGGAGCTAATAGTTGATTGGCCATAGGAGTACTGGGACATTTGAAGGACACCTTTCTTCTGGCCTGGCCTGCTGAGTGGTTGAAGATCAGGCAGGATCAGTGGCTCTGTCCAGGTCATGAATTCTAAATGAGCAATCTATGCTGTTCATAAGCTTCCCTCAGGTATCTACTTTGCTGATGCCCCCCTAGACTAAGTAGAGGTGATGAAGATAAACAAGGCAGAAGTTACTGTCTTTGGGCCAGTCTCTGAAAAAGAAGCTGATTAGGCAGTCACTTCATTTGGATGGGATTAAATTGATCTTAGATGTTAAAATAAAAAAAAAAGGTTTTATTTTTTATTAGGACCTGTCATTTAAATCCCATATCATAGAGGTTTCTAGAGTTTCCTTGTTTAATCCCTGGAATATTGCAAAAATTAGAAATAATCTGTCCATGGGTGATGCTGACAAACTATTAAATATATTTGTTACTTCAAGGTTGGACTATTGTAATTCTTTGCTATCAGGAAGTCCACAGACTGTAGTTAAAAGCCTTTAACAGACCCAAAATTCTGCAGCCAGAGTTCTGTTAGGTTTATTCTTTATTAGTCATGTGTATTACCTATCTGATAGCCAGATTAGATGGGGTGAACGGCCTTCCTTTACATTGTGTATCACATTGTGGAAAAGGAGGCTGTGCTTATTTTACAGACAAAAGTCCTTTATATCGCCAAGCTTTATCTTATATCAGAGATCTGACTACCTTATTTTCCTAACAGAGCAGTAAGCTCTCAATTTGCAGGTTTACTAGTGGTTTCTAGAATTCTAAAAGTAGAATGGGAGGCAGATCTTTTAGTTATGAGCCAACTCTTTTGTGGTACCAATTACCAGTGAGGCAGACATCCTGTATAATTTTAAGGCTAGCCTTAAGACTTTTACCGGTATTTTTGATAAAGCTTATATTTAGAATGGCTCAGGTTATCCTGAGCTACCTCTATAGTTATGCTGCTATAGGCTCAGATTGCCCTTTTTCATCATTCTATCTCCATTATCCCACTCTGCAGAATTTGTTAGCTTAACCCCTAACATCTCCCAATCTCTCCCAGTCGGCCTCGCCATATGGTCGCTCACACTGAGCCTGGTTCTACTGGAGGTTTCTTCCTGTTAAAAGGGAGTTTTTACTCTCTACTGTTGCTACAAGCATACTTAGTGCGAGGGACTGCTTTAAAGTCAATACGTCAATGAAAGCGGCTGGTTATCCTAGAAAACTTTGAATAAATTCG
>NW_015150556.1:254190-260546 GCF_000732505.1 Cyprinodon variegatus | reverse complement strand
ACTCATGCCGGACCTGACAGAGGCACTTAAGGCAAGGAAAGGCAAGACAAATTTATTTGTATAGCACAATTCAGTACAAAGACAATGCAAAGTGCTTTACATGATTAAACTTAAGACAATAACAAACATAGTCTTTTATCACTTCAAGAAATATACAGGATTAAAAGACTGATGCCTCTGAAGGATCTAAAAAAACTAATCCACATTTATCTTTAGCCAAATTGATAACTGCAATTAAGTCTTTACAGGTCCACCTACAAAGTCGATCAGACAGCTGCAGTTAATTGAGGATAGTGTTGCCCGCAACCTTACTACAACTAAGAAAGAAGCGGGGCATTAGCCTGGTCCGCATTGCCGGCAATAAGTTGGACCTATTCCAAGTGCATTTTGGACTCCGCCAGTGCTGCCCTGTCATAACCTTTATGGTCATGATTTCTAGGCAGAGTCAAAAGACTGGTTTGGGAACCAGCAGTTCATGTCCCTGCTTTTTGCAGATGACATGTTTCTGCTGGCTCCCTTCTGCCAAGACCTACACCTTGCACTGGGGCAGTTCGCAGCAGAGTATGAAGTGGCCGGGATGAGAATCAGCTTCTCCAAGTGCGAGGCCATGGTTCCCTAATGAAAAAGGTGGCTTGTTCACTTCAGGTTGGAGGAGAGTTCCTTCCTCAAGCGAGACATTTAAAAATCTTGGGGTCCCATTCTTGAATGAGGGGAGAATGGGGAGATCCATAGATCCATTGGTGCAGTTGCTGCCATAATGCGGACACTGCACTGGTCTGTCATAGGGAGTACTTTGGTAGTACCTTGATGTCCCCTCACCAGAGCTAGTGGAGGTGTCTGCAGAGAGGGAAGTCTGAGAGTCCCTGCTGAGACTGCTGCCTCCATGACCTGGTCATGGATGAAGCAGTAGACGAAGAGTAAGAGTAAGTTATAGTAAAGCCACCTTGTCTTTTTTAATAGCATTATTTTATGAGTAATATGTATAATCTTTCATATTTATATACCAAGCTCAATAAACAAGAATAAAGTTTTAGTCAAAATAAAAGTCACACACTATTTTATCTATAGTTTCTACTGTCTAAAATTTTAATACTAATAACAGAAAAAGGATGAGGTCTGCATTATTTAAGCCACACAAGTTATTTCTTCTCTTCAGGCAGAGCGTATTAGTGGAGACTTTACAAATGCCTCACATACCTATGGAAAACAAGAGTTTTTAGAAAAACCTATTTTGACAGGACATATATAGATGGGGGTAAAACAGAATAGGTTCAGGAAAGAACAAACTTATTTATAGATTCAACACTAATAAATAACATTAAGTGATTTTAGGATCCTATCTTTTGATTATATTTTACACGCAAAAACCTTGAAATTAACGCTGGTAAACTGTAGCTCTGTACAATTACCAATTCTTATACATTTTCTGCATTGAGCTAAAGTGAAAGAACAAAAGAATCAGTAAAGAATATTACATCTACAAAAGGGTTTTACATGCTTTTGGCTAGATCTCCCCCCTGAAGGCAACTGTAAGGGTGTTTAGTATTTATTAGCAAAATCATTCAGAGGAGGGTACATCCCGTATGTTCCATAGCTGGGTGGTGGGTCAGCAGGCAGAAACACGGCCGGCGGTTGTGGAGGTCCAAAGTCCCACACAGGAGGGTTTGGATTCCCATAGTTTTCAAACAGTCCATTTCCAAAGTCAGAAGCAGCTGGTGGTGCTGTTGCCATGGCAGAGACCCTAGGTGCTTGAAGGATGAAGATGTTAAATTTGACCTCTGGATCTGAAGCATACTTAACATCAAGGTAGACCTGGGAGGAGGCAGAAAATGTATAGAATGTATTATAATGAAGTGTAATGTGTATGTTATATATTTAATTACTGCTAAAAAAAATATGACAATGTTCTTTCTAAACAGGCAGGAATTTTCTAGAAATAAAACAACTACGAAGCGATAAAGGCAGCATTCCTCTGGGATGTAAATCCTTTACTTTAATACATTACTATTCAATCTCGTTCTTTAGCTCTTTGTATGCAGATAAATAGCCTTCAAATAAGTTATTTTATAAGGTTCCTCATATTTATTGTAACACAAAGTGTATATTATAAGTAGCATTTGCATTCATCTGCTCTATCTGAATAGAGACACTGCATTTAAACTGTACACTTGCCGTTTTATACACCGTCATGCGAACATAAATAAACACCATGGACAACAGGATTAACTACAGAAAAGTGTAATCCATATAAATAAATACTTATTAATGTTTTGCAAGAAAGTGTTTTCCGAATTCCCCTTGAACGCACCCCCTTTTCCCAGTTCCCCTGAATGCATCATATGCTTGCACAACGTGCGTCTGAGCAGACATGCAAATTGTTGACCAGAGCTGTAAGACACTGATTGAGCTGAGAAAAGTGATTAAAAAAATACCCTTTATGAGTTTTAAGTTCATATTGTCAATCTTTCAGTACTTTAGAATTGTTTCCATTAAACCCAACCGAGTGGAATACACTTGTTGTCCTTGAAACTCCAGTGAGTTAATTGAGATAGCAAAATACTAAATCTACACATGCAAGCTAAAGCAGGTACCACTATGTGTTGGAAACTAAAACCGGTCGGAGTACTGAGCTAGATTTATAAAATTGAGTACTCTTATGTTTTTTGTTGTTAATTGATAAATTAACATAGAATAACTGTAAAAGGAAAAATACTATAATGCACTTTTATTTATGTAAATTTAGTTTGAGTTTTAAAGACTGAGTCATTTAATTTCTGTTGAATTTTATAACTATGCTCCAGTTGAACATTACTGAGTTTAAATGGGCATTGACTTTGTTTAATTGTAAACAGAATATAATTAAAATGAACATTGGGGTTTGTTATGCTTTAAGTAATCCAGTTAAACTTTATAGTCTCAATATTAAAACAAGTCAACTACATTTTGAAGATGTGATGAGATCTCATTTTAAATAGAAAAACCATTGAGTTATATCTAATTGTTCTGTACTACATGTGCAGACTGTTTTTTTTATTGGTCCAGATCTGATCTTAGAGTTGATCATTAAAGTTTGATGGTGAGCCAGACCCAGTGAGGACTTCTGAAGAATCCCATATCAGAGCGGCCAGCAGCTTGTTTATGGAAAGAATCAATGGACCTTAACATCACACACTGCTCAACCTCAGATAAGCAACAACCAGCTCACTTTATTCCAAACCGATAACCACACAGTGGAAAGATCTTTTCTGTTACCAGATATTACACAGAGACTAAATAAAATACAAACTATAACCGTTCCTGAATTGTATTTTATTTTCAGAGAGCTCTTTGTCTGTTGTCAACTGTTTTATTGCGGCATTGTAAAATTGTAATAAACCTGCCAACTGCTCAAATTCCGGATTCCCTTCATTTATTTTACTCCTCTAGAACCTAGTAAATGGATAGTTTTTGCTTTTGGTAAGTAAGTGCTACAAAAGCATTGCGTGGTAAAGGGGGGAGCCTTCAGCGAGAAGCAGCATAGCTTTTGGATCCAGCCTCATTAAAAAAAAAAAAACAATATTTTACTCCATCTAAACAGGCAAGTTCAAATAATCACGTTTTATTTGTTACACCTAGTTCTTTTTGTGTTATTCCAAACCACTTTAAGTCATTAATATCATAACTTAATTTTTCCAAATATTTTTACATCTCGCTGCTTACCCTGAGTCTGTGCTCTACTTTGATGTTGTTACAATTGAGGATGGAGGGCTCCATATCTTGAGGTATGGGAATAACCTGTGTGACTTTTTCTGAGGCCGATGGGGGGATTGTAGCTCCAACCTCCTTAATGAGATCTTTAGTGTGGACCCTTCTTTTCCCACGAGCAAAAAAGCTGTGCTTTTTGTATATGCAATACTTGGGCTTGACCTCACGAGATGAATCATTCTTAATCAATGCCGAAACCTTTAACCCTTCTCCTGTGATGCACAGAAAAATTATCAGAAAAGCTGCTAAAATTATATTCAAGAACAACTCATTGCTCATTTAAATGCCTCTCACCTTGGTGAAAGCCTGACTTCTCAAGGTTTACATCCATGGCGATACTTCCAGATTTAAAAAGACCCATTTTCTTATCTTTAGACTCATGCTGGGGTACCTACAAGACAGGTGAATAAATAAATGCAACAACATGCCCATCAAGAAAACAATATATATATATAAAAAAAAAAACATTCAGCCCAATGACTGTCAATCTTGTGTTTGAATTTGTGATACCTGTCCAGAGGAAAGCAACAAAAATATTTTAAAGCATAAACCTCAAATGCAAAGGGGACACAAACACAAAAAGTTAAAATAAAAAATCTCCCAAAAAGCCCCTCCCAAAAAAAACTGTTGAACCATTAGAACCTCATGGTAAAATATTCATAGCATTTTGGGATATACAGTAATAAAAAAATATATTTGTATTGTAATGTCCTATGAGGCATGAGTGGCCACAAGGGCTGCTGGGTAATATTTACACCGGGGAGAAAATCAGCATGTAATTCTAGTTTTGTGTAAAAAAACGGTTGTTCATTTTGGTCGTCTGTGTATGCTAGAGTAACATTGTGTTCTTGAAGTTGCAATTGTGTTAAACTTGGATTTAAGGGTTAGGGCGGATGTTCTATCTCTCATTCCTTATATAGGAACGGGGATTATACAGTGGACTTTATAGTGAACTCAGTTAACCGACCGTTCGGACAGATGATCACTACTTTTGGCTTCCCTTTAGTCGCGTGACTCCGCCTCCATGCACGATCTAAGAGCCATCTTTTGCTATTCGTTGCCGCTGTCGGCTAGCGACAGTGCGCCACTGTGACAACAAAATCCATGATGCTTTGCGAGGGAGCTGTCCTCGCGAATCATTCCGGGATATATCTGCTCGTCTAGTGAACATGGATGTGAGGCTAATTGTAGCATGGCACTTTACATTAAGGACAGGAGGTGGGGCTTAAAGCCACAGCTCCAGCTGTCAATAAGTCCACAGAAGCTAACCAGTTCCATTTTGAATAGGGAGAGACTTGGTGGAGTAGAGCTGAGCAGGGCTGGAATTGTCAGTGGAAAAACATTTAAAAATGTATTTACTAAACTACTATGCAGAAAATTATCTTCTGGCCAAAGATAACAGACTCTTCAGCTGCTTTAGTTTCCTAAGGGAATCCAGCTGGATTTGTTTCCATGATTGTAGCCCAAAACTGCACCAACAAGGAGCTATTTATTAGTCAGGTCAGTTCTGTAAATAAAGCCATAGAGGCCTACATCAAGTTACAATTTGCAACAAGACTGGTTTTCTTAAAACAACTGAAGCTACTGTTTCACAATGTATAGCTAAATTATATGTGATATGAACAGTGTTGGGCATGTTATTTTGAAAAAGTAATTAGTTATAGTTACTAGTTACTTCTCACAAAAAGTAACTGAGTTACTAACTGAGTTACTCCACAATAAAAGTAACTAGTTACTAGTAAAAGTAACTATTGCATTACTTTTGCGTTTCCCCCCCTCGTAACCCTCATCAGCTGGCCCCCACCGTCTCGCCATGTGTTTCAAAAGCCAGCTAAAAAGAGTGAACGACAAAGACAAGAACCTGCAGAGAGTTTTGCATTTATTGCAACTCAACGTAAATGACATCAGGGGGGAAGTTTTTTAACAGGGCATTCAGATGTGGTGAGTATATGAAATTAATAACTGGGGATGTCTAATTCTGAAATCCTGTGAGTTTGGGTTGTTATAGATACTGCAACATCTATCTATTCATCTATCTATCTAGATGTATACTCTGTGTGTGACATAAAATATGGATCTCCATCCCTGCCACAAAGGCCATCAAATAATGTTTAAAATAAAAAATCCAGTAGGTTGAAAAGGCAGAGTATCCATCCATCCATCCATCTTTCTCCCTCTCGCCATATAGGCTATCATTTGATCGTTCACGCTCTCCATAGTTCTCCTGTGGTGCGAGCACAGGGCGGCAGTTGCGCGCCTTTAGCGAGTATGCGCGTTTCCTGTCGCTTGCGCTGTGAATCGTGCCGCCTGCGCTGTGGGGAGATGCAGGGGAAACCGTATGTGATGGGGAAACGCAGCTCGACGTAACACCAGTATTTCCATCTGGAAAACGCTGTTTTGCTGCTGGAGTCATCCCCACTATCCATCTCTCTCTGTGTGTGCTGTACGTTAACACCCACCAGCGGAAACACCCATCTACCCAACTGACAGATGTCTCACTATACATCAGCCAATCTCATCAGGGCCGGTTCTAGCCCTTTGGTTGCCCTAGGCGAGATTGAGTTTTGCCCCCCCCCCCCCTCACTTTTGCCGTGCGAAATACCAGTACTGTT
>NW_015150556.1:245507-250954 GCF_000732505.1 Cyprinodon variegatus | reverse complement strand
TAACCTAAGTTGCCGTGCCCATTGCTGGAAAACTCTCTTTTTACAGTGACTTCCATCACATCTGGTTGACAGAGGGGCACCTCTAGAACACAACCAGAAAATGTCATCAAGATCTGATGTGTCATTTCAAAATAAAAGCCGATTAAAAAAAGCACTTTTTTTACCCTAAGTTGTCGTGCTTTTTTCTGAAAAACTCTTGTTTCCAGTGACTTCTAGCACATCTGGTTGACAGAGGGACACCTCTAGAACACAACCACAAACTGTCAACAACATCTGATGTGTCATTTCAAAATAAAAGACAATTAAAAAAGCACTTTTTTAACCTAAGTTGCCATGCCCATTGCTGGAAAACTCTGTTTCCAGAGACTTCAATCACATCTGGTTGACAGAGGGACACCTCTAGAACACAACCACAAACTGACAACAAAATCTGATGTGTCATTTCAAAATAAAAGACAATTTAAAAAGCACTTTTTTTAAATCTATGACCACAAAAAAAACATCCGGTGTCCACAAAGCGGGCAAATTGCTGTCTCTACAAATATTGCGGGGAAAGGGTAAGTCATGTGAAATCAGTTTGGTCTGCCTGATTTAAACAGGTAATTGTGATACAAAGTCTAAAACTCCAAGCCGTTGTAAATCTATTTCCAGTAGATTAAACATGGACCGGATGCGCGCTTTCATTGTGAAAGTAGCACGTAAATGGCGGTACCATAATGTCTTAAGCTGTCGTGCATGTGAAAATCGAGAGCGGGCTGGCTTTACTGTTATTTTCGAAGAGGCGGCTAGCTTTACCGCAGTTATTTTTCAGCTATTAACCACTGTGAGTCCATATACAATGTACCTCTCTTTTTGTACGCAAGCACAGACATTTTTTCAACTAAATTCAAGTCTAATAAAAAGGTTGTCTGAGCTATTATTACATAAAGATAGGACACTTCAATGTCTTATTTGAGGTGTTAGGAACAAACATGAGCATGACAGAGAAATACAATTACTTACAGGTTGCTCCACTTTCATTTGTGATCAGTGTTTGCTGGTCATCTGGAAAGAAGTCACAATTGCAAGAAATTAAAAGCAATCAACTTCACACATAAGCGGAAATTCACACGACTGCTTTTGAATATATATTATCTTTGTGTGCATTCCTAAGGCGAAAGTATTTGCACCCCTTGAACTTTTCGATCTTTTGGCACATTAAACGCTTCAAAAATTCAGATATAAAATTGTATTTTTTTGTGAAGAATCAAGTGAGAAACAATCATGTGGAACAACATTTATTGGATATTTTAAACTTTTTAAACAAATTAAAAACTGAAGTATGCAGCATGCAACATTATCGGCCCCTTTCCTTTCAGTGCAGAAAACTCTCTCCAGAAGTCCAGTGAGGATCTCTGAATGATCCAATGTTGACCTACATAACTGATGATGATAAATAGAATCCATCTGTGTGTAATAAAGTCTCCATATAAATGCATCTGCTCTGTGATAGTCTCAGAGGTGTGTTTATACTGCACACATCCGGCCTTTATGGAAGAAAGGCATATGTGGAAAAAGGAGCTCTGGGAGATGAAAGCAAAATTGAACTTTTTGGCAACAATGCAAAATACAAAGATGATTCTGGAAGAAAAAATGCTGGACTCTGCAAAAGAACTGAGACTAGGATAGAGATCTATCTTCCAACAAGAAAATGATCCAAAACATTAAGTGAAATCTACAATGGAATGGTTCACAAATAAACATATCCAGGTGTTAGAATGGCCAAGTCAAAGTCCAGACCTGAATCTGATTCAGAATCTGTGCAAAGAACTGAAAACACAGTCCAAAAGCATGACTGTTAGGTTAATTGGCTTCTCTAAATTCTCCTTAGGTGTGAGTGTGTGGGTGTGAATAGTTGTTTGTTCTGCTTGTCTCTGTGTTGCCCTGCAATGGATGGCGACCCGTCCAGGTTGTACCCTGCCTCTCGCCTGTAGACAGCTGGAGATAGGTAACAGCACCCCTCACGACCCCACTTGGAATAAGCGTGTTAGAAAATGGATGGATGGATGGATGGAGTATATGTACTTGACTGTGCTTTTTGCTTTTACCCAAGTAATATTCTTAGAAAATGGCTACACATAGTCGGGTTAAATTTCTGGTTCCCCTCCCCTCTACTAGTGACTTGAACTATTGGAGATCAGGGGAAATGTGCAACAAAGAGCTGATATTGTAGCTAGGGGTTCTTAATCCTTTGCTTGCATATATGCATTACCTACTTTAAATATTGGTTTCATCCATTTATTTTGAAAAGTTGATTTGAAAAAGAAGTTTCTACTTACCCATTTTTTTATTTCATAATCATTCTTTTTTTATTTACATTTTTCTAAAAATAAAAGTTAAAATACCCAGATGTGCGAATTACTGTCTGTCTGATAACAGAATTTTAAATATTAAAATCAGTTACTCAATTTTAGAGAAAAAAATTTTTCCAAGTACTTTTTCAAATTGAGCAATTTCTTGTTTAATTAATTTCACTTTTACTGGAGTAAAACATATTAAAGCAGTGCTGCTCTTGCTTTACCCATCCTACAGTTTCTGCAGAGCTGCCAAACATTTATCAATAGAGTATGAGCTACTTTAGACATATCAATGTGTACAGAAGAATCAGCGCCCCCTACAGTCACAATATGGGATCAGAATAGTGGCCGCTTAGGAGAACAACATTAATAAACAGGCCTCCTTATTGTTTTGTTTTTTTCCCCTTTGAGCAAGAGATTCAATGTCCATTATATAAAAAAGAAACAAACAGAAGATGGACATTGATAATATCTATCCATCAATTTTAGAAAACAAAATAAAAATACATTTATTAAAACATGAGAGAGAAGGCCAATTATAGGTTAATTTCCGCCGCTTACCCGTGCTGTTCTTGCTTTTTATGAAGTAGTGCCGCAAGGTGAAGTACTTTTCTTTGGAGTGGTAAACCTGAGTGGACTGACCGTAAGTTTCCGACCACAGTACCTCAGCTTTCCCCTTGAACTTGATGTAAAATGACTCGATCTGGCAGTCTTTGGCTAATTCCACCTCTACCTGACCAGAAACCACATCTCCGTTAGTAAAAGTGTTGCTGGCATTTATAGAGTTATAAGTAATTCCTATCTTCTTTATCGTCGACGACATGACGGCTTCAAAAACCCAAACTCTAAAGAGGCTGAGTAAACCTAACACTAAAGCAAAGATACGTTTACATCCGCTTTAAGTAGAAGGGCGGGTCTACAACACACCTGAGAGCAGCGGGCCACGGACTCCTTTAGCAGGGGTGGAGCTAGATGGAGGGCCAGGGGTGGCCACCCTTAGCCAATCAGTGGCCCCCCCTACCATTTTTTTCTTTCTAATACAGGTGGTGGCAGCAGTAATACTCAAGTGGAATATTTAAAACATTAAATTATTTTTATATATTAACAATTACTTGACAACAAAAACTATGTGGTTAATTATACACATCATTATACTAACATTTAAGATGAGAAGTACAGAATTCATGCTCTTTTCAGAACTACATTTTGTATTTAAGAGAAAATTATGTGTCTCTGCAAGTCATCTAAGAGTCTTCCATTAAATTATTGATAAATAGATATTTTAATAAAATGTATTAAATAATCAATTTATGTAGAAATTAGTACTTGTAAATATCAATTTTATGCTGAATGATTATTGATAAAAGTAGGTAAGTAATGACAGTGGAAAAGATGGTTCCCCCAAAACTCAAACCTCAAAGAATTGTATCCACTATACCTTTCATCTAGAAAGCACAGATGTTTAAATATTTATGTGTCTATTTGTTAGCAAAGGTTGTAGAAAAGTATAGTTAGTCTTTATTTTAAAGATATAGATGTTGCTCCCATTAATTTTCCTGTTGTAGATTGACCCTGAGGGTCTGGTGCCTATCAACTTTCGGCCAGCCCTCAGTTTACATTGGTTATTGCCTGGCCACCCTTATGAAAAAATGTCTGGCTATGCCTCTGCCCTTTAGATTAAGATATTTTTCATTCATAACTTTTTGACATGAAAAATAAATGCAGGCCACAAAAGTCAGTGTTTATATACTGCATCCCTCCTGTTTATTTACTTATTTTATTTTATTCATACAAGCAGCTGGTCAAAGTTGTGCGGGAGCCTGTAGGAGCAGCTGCCAGTTCCTAACTCCCCCTCGCTTTCTCGATCTGATAAGAAGTAATTAAGGTCAGTCTTTATAGATCTATTCCTTTATTTGATGTTATGATGTTTTGTTGTTTTTGTTATCTCAAAAGTGGTTGTCATCACATGCATCATGTGGTTATTTACCATTTATCCTTCAGAGAAATATTAAATTAAACCTGTGCTAATGTGAAATGTTTTAACATGTAATCTGTTTAAAAGGCATAATCACATTAATAAACTCCAAAAATATCAGGTAGTTGGAATATGCTTAGAATTGGATACTGAAAAAAAACAAAATACTTGATTTGAAATTTTTCAAGAGCAACATATGTAGCCACAAATTAAATTAATGTACATTTAACCTGTTTAGAAAATGAACAGCAGCAACACACACTTTTGAATTCAGAAGTAATAAAGCACCAAAACCCCTAAATGTAATGAAATATGACCCTAATCAGTTTTAACACAAGGAGCACCAACGTTGATGTTTTTATTTTTTTTATTTTTCATGAGTTTGAGCTTTTATGTGTTTAATATTAATTATTAAGCAAAGTGTCTCATAAAAAAGTAATGAAACTAAAAAACAATGAAAAGAAATGTAGTTGCATGAAAGTTGTGGATCAGCAGAGTTATTTAAAACAAGCAATGTGAGATGATTTGTTGGGCTGACAAGCTGAAGATATTCACATATATCCATAAAGAGTTGCGTAAAGGTGTGCGTAATTGTGGAACAAAGAGCTCATTATGACCTGCTGACACATGATGAGTGATGGTGTATTAGCTGCTTAAGATTGATCAGTGTCACAGAGAGTGTTGAGTTTGTGTCTCGGCATCAATGGCATAAGTAAAGTGGTATTAAAGCTGAGGTTCATTGCTTTGAATCATTTTCTAAATTAATTAGTGGCAGCCTAAGCTTCAAAATAGAGATATTCTCTTGCCATAAAATTATATGCCCCTGTAATTGTAAGTTAAACAAAAAAGATTTGCTTTAAGGAAATTACATTGAGATCACTGGTCGTCTTTATCCCTTTAATGCCCCTCCCGTACCTTTCTAAGTTGGATTTAAGTGTTGCAGTATCTTTTTTTCCTACTAAAAACTGATTTGGCCGTATACTGCAATAGTGTTGAGAAGTCCCAACCTCTATGTAACTTAAAATATATGTTTTTCTTATTATGTTTCAAACTGCACTGAACTTTCAGTGACAAGACAGAGACCTTAATCATGTTTTGGAATAAAAAATCGTCATCATTATACCTGTAAGTGGATA
>NW_015150556.1:243994-244452 GCF_000732505.1 Cyprinodon variegatus | reverse complement strand
TAGTTAAAAGCCTTTAACAGACCCAAAATTCTGCAGCCAGAGTTCTGTTAGGTTTATTCTTTATTAGTCATGTGTATTACCTATCTGATAGCCAGATTAGATGGGGTGAACGGCCTTCCTTTACATGGTGTATCACATTACGGAGGCTGTGCTTATTTTACAGACAAAAGTCCTTTAAATCGCCAAACTTTATCTTATATCAGAGATCTGACTACCTTATTTTCCTAACAGAGCAGTAAGCTCTCGGTTTGCAGGTTTACTAGTGGTTTCTAGAATTTCTAAAAGTAGAATGGGAGGCAGATCTTTTAGTTATGAGCCAACTCTTTTGTGGTACCAACTACCAGTGAGGCAGACATCCTGTATAATTTTAAGGCTAGCCTTAAGACTTTTATTTTTGATAAAGCTTTTATTTAGAATGGCTCAGGTTATCCTGAGCTACCTCTATAGTTATGCTGCTA
>NW_015150556.1:226608-243369 GCF_000732505.1 Cyprinodon variegatus | reverse complement strand
AAGGCAAGGCAAATTTATTTGTATAGCACAATTCAGTACAAAGACAATTCAAAGTGCTTTACATGATTAAACTTAAGACAATAACAAACATAGTCTTTTATCACTTCAAGAAATATACAGGATTAAAAGACTGATGCCTCTGAAGGATCTCAAAAAACTAATCCACATGTTTATCTTTAGCCAAATTGATAACTGCAATTATGTCTTTACAGGTGCACCTACAAAGTTGATCAGACAGCTTCAGTTGATTGAGAATAGTATTGCCCGCAACCTTACTACAACTAAGAAAGTGGAGCACATCACCCCAGCATCAAAGTCGTTACACTCGCTCCCTGTATCTCAGAGATTAGAATTTAAAAGACTTATATTGGTCTATAAGTCCCTGAATAACTTAGCAGAAAAATACCAGACTTCTTGAAAGTGTATCAACCACCCAGACCTCTTTTCTGGCTCAGATCTACTCTGCACAACCAGACCCCGAACCAAACATGGAGAAGCAGCATTTGATTCTTATGGCTCAATAATAATGGAATAAATTGCCAGGTAACAGTAAAAGTGCTAAAACCCTAAGTTCTTTCGAGGTACACGAGGTACACGAAAAGTGCTGTCAGGAAGGAGTAACCCAAAGGACACCAAAAGGTCCTATGGATTTAGGGCCAGCTGCTGTGGCAGCTATGACTGACAAAGGCAAACTGCACTTTTAGCTACACAAACATGGCAATCAGAGTAATCCCAACCATGATAATTTTGAGAGGGAGCAGTCAGATTGCACCGGATACTGATGAATTGAGCGGGCAAGAGAGTAAGGTTCAATGGGAGAGGCCAGCAGCCCTGAACTGTTCTGGTTTGAGCAGCTGGTTCCGCCTGGCTTCTCCCTCCACCCACATACAGTCCTCATAGACCAAACACTCTTTATAAAAAAAAAAAGTATAACTTTAATGTTTTGTTATTCATTGACACAAAACAAATGCCAATTCAGATCATATGCCATATTTCAGACTAGAAACAGGCACACCTCTTTTTTGTCCAAATTTGATGCATTTTTTTTTCATTTATGATTTTCTCTTTGAAAATTGTACGATGTTTTAACCAATAGCTTTTAGGTCATGAAGCAGAAGCAGGTCTTTAGATAAGCAATCATTGCACAAAGTGACATGCTAACAGCATATAGGGCAAGGTAATTAAGGCAGGGGTGTTGTGTTCTAAAGTGTGTCAGAGAACAAAGTTCCACATAGCCTAGTAATAATTAATGAGCATGACCTTCAGAAATTATGCAAGAGATCATGTGTTAAACAACTGAATTGATAAGAAACAAACAAATTCTAGAGTAAAGAATGTTTATTTGAGCAGAGAACTTGGCTGGGCTTGGCTGCATTTTGTTTGTTAAACAAATCACTGAACAGCCCATTCATGCTGTGTTGATACAAGATACAATGGCAGTAGGGTGTGTTTTGAGACATTTACTCATGTAATATGAGCAGATGTTCCCTGGAAATCTATTGCTGAAACACTATAGGTGGATGTTAAAAACCTTTAAACATGTAAGTTTAACCTTATTCTTCTGTAAAAATTGTCATCGTGCCATAGCATATTTGGTTAAATGATGTTCAAGTAAATTTCCATATTTAATTTAGAGGAATAACATATCAGACAGTGAATCTAGGGATTAAAAATTACTGAAATGAAATATGGTAAGTTAAATTTCCTCTAGTTTCTATTATTACTGCAGGTTTTAAAAACTGTTAAAGCTTTCTGATAATTGTTAAGATCAGATGTCAGTGATGTAACAGTAGCCACTCCCCTCTAAAGTCACATCTCTGCCAGTGAGTTTATTTAAGGATCCGGCTCCTACAGTATTCAACTTCCTGTTGCCAGTGGTCTACAGCGGCAGCCTAGTAAACTAGCCCCACCCACCAGCGGCCAAAATCATTTTTGCCTGCGAGTTGGTCTAGCCTCGATCAATGCCCCAGGCCCTAGAACTGGTGGGCCAATCACAACGCAGAGATGTGCTTTGAATTTCTGGATGCAAAGCAGGCAGGGTTTTGAGGGTGTGACGACAAAGCTGCACAACGCTGCAGAAGCACAACAAGGAAGATGGCAACAACTATTGAATAGTTCTCGTTTGACTCAGCTTTGGAATCAGTTTTAGAAGGATTAGACTTGGGGTTTTCGTTGAAACGTGAGCAGGAAGAGGCTCTACGCTCATTCATTTTTAAGAAGGACGTATAGGCCATTTTACAGACAGGCTGTTTGTTTACACTCCCCCACCAGCTTTCTGTCACGCTTACTATGTCACAGTTAGTTGCGTTCATTGGTCAGAGTGTTGGCCAATAGGCACAGACATGGTTTGAAAGACAACGGGTTGTTCTCATCAACAGTCTTCCGATGTCTCATTCATCGGGGCCAGATTACACATTTAATCTCAAATTTAGTCTGGTTTATCAGGCTACTACAGCCGCATAAGGCTAGACTAACCGGTTCTCAGCTAAAAGGTAAGCCAAGTAGTCGCAAAATTCCTCCGGAGAAGTCTATGCTGGCTCGACAGAGTCAGACTATAATGAACGCAGTGTATGAACCTTCCTGCTGAAGCAGATGAGAGAACTATCCAACTCTTGTCAACCTACATCTAACTGCCTATGCAACAGCTGGGACTAATTTTTTGCCGAGGAGCCATTAGAAGCTGCTGACCTGGGCCATACTGGTCCTGCCTGAAAGAACCAGCTAACCGCCATTGTTAAAGGGAGACATCCCGTTTAATGCTACCATGAGTTATAAAATTAAGTCCTGCAAGTTGCCTCTTGTTTATCTTTGGATTCATCCAAATCTCTTTGAGAGCTGCCTGTTTGATGACCATACTGGTCTAAGGATGGGGTTTGTGGGCCAGAAAGAACTGAACCATTCCACCGAGCCAAACAGTAACAACCATCTTTCCATCTGATGTTTAATAAGTGCTCTGCTTGGGTGAACTAGATAGAATAGATAGTTGTCTTTGTGTGTTATATGGAAGAAGCTTTCTGATTCAACTGCTGATGGGTTTAAGAGTCCTGAACTGAATGTTAATGCTCTCTGAGCTGACTGAACAACATGGTGTTACCATCTGTGTCTGGAGAGACAGCTCCTGGACTTTAACAAAGCTCTAACCTCTCCCTTGTTTCAGCTGGAGCCGCGAGAGCTGGACCACCTAGGGATCAGCTAAGCAAATCTATTTCTATTTTAGCTTCATCGCAGCTTTAATGCATTCCTGAGTCATTGTTAATTTTCACTGTAAAACCAAATTAAACTTCACTGTTTTGACTGCATTTAATGTCTTTGCATCAAGATTAATTCACATTTATCTGCTGCTATTTCAAAGGACACCCTATAATGCATTACGCCTTAAAAATGGAAAATTTCTCACTCTTGAAGAGCCTTTTAAACATCCTTTTCCCCTTTAATTTGTTTTATCTACTTGTGCTTATTTCAAAAGTGCATAGTTGTTCATAGCTATTAATTATAATAATTCTCTGATAGGGATTATTAGCTAATATTTTAACCCGTGTTTTTTTTTTGTGTTTATTTTATACAGTGAACTCTTTATCACTCAGACCAGATTGACTCTTCTTACAGTAACATCTGAATGAACAGAGACTGATTTCTGTGGTGGGTGATTAATAACTCTGTTCATAGCCAATGTATAAATGACTAAATTGATGGAGGCAACTCAATTTGAATGATCTATTAAATAACTATAACTTCCAGTTCTAGCTATTTCAAATATTCATAATCTATTGGTAAACTTGCAAAATGTAATGTTTACAAAAGTCTCCCTAGCGTCAATATACTGTATTTCAACAGTTTAGGTCATAATGTGCTATAACCACTCATCTGGCTTGTTATCTCCAATACTTAAAGCTTTCCATTGCCCTTTGGTCTAAAATGGTCATGCTGTTTGTTAATAACTACATGACTGATATCTTGCATAGTTTTCATGCTACAAGTTGGAAACACATATGTGTTAGCATACGATTTTATTCATTGAGTAAGCTATATTGAGAAAGGTAATATGAAACATTTTTTGTTGCAGTTTAACTCTGCCACCATCATTTTTAATGAGCTGGTGCTGTTGATGAAACTCAGAGTAAAATCAGGCCAAGGGTTCGCGCACCGAGGTTAAAATCTTTTTAAAGACCAACTATCAGATTCATATGGAAACCCGTTTCCACCACTCTGTAAAAAAATAAAATAAATAAATTATCTCATTATAATGAGATAGTAACTCAATATAATGAGTTACTGTTTTGTATGTACAGTGGCATTTACCTACTGCTACCCCTGAATAATTCAGTAAATTATTATTACAATGCAAGATCTATTAAAAAACTAAATGTCATAATGTAGTTGGATCAGATTCAAGAAAAAGTGGACTGAATGTTTAGCCTCATTCATACCAATATTTTCCATAGCCCATATTTGTATCCACAATATGTGGACATGTCAGTGATGATTTGGAGCACTTCAATAACTCTTTTTCAAAATAGTCAATGTCTTAAGGCCTCGTATACTGTACGCTGTAAAGGCTCAATGGGGCCATCAAGTGGTGAAAAATAGACATTCAACAGCAAAAATCTGTCAAGTCTACACTTCTTAAATGTGTGTGATGGAATCTAAGCACATTAGCAGGCTTTAAATAGCACCCTGCCCTTGTAAGGGAATCTCAGCCAAAAGGGATGTGAAAAAAAGAAAGTTTGTAACAGCTGGGAGTTTGTTTGTTTTTTAACTGGGTCTCAGTTTGATCATAACTCACACTTTGATAAAGTATTTCAAGTTGTTCAGGTTCTGAAACAGCAAAGTTTAGCCAAATATCGGTGAATCCCTAAGCATTCTGTGCTTTGGGGGTGTAGCTCAGTGGTAGAGCATTTGACTGCAGATCAAGAGGTCTCTGGTTCAATTCCAGATTCCCCCTTGTTACCATCTCAAGGCTATAGAGCCTCTATTAAGTGGAACAGCTTCTGAAAAACCTGATCTTGTCAGATCAACATTGTCTCAATGGTTTTATATTAAAGCCATTGTTCAGCATTTTTTGGGCAATCATGCAAACTTATGCCGTATTGTTTTTGTTAATCTTTGATCCTTTCACGGTGGGGGTATACCTCAGTGGTAGAGCATTTGACTGCAGATCAAGAGGTCTCTGGTTCAACTCCAGATGCCCCCTGCTTACTCTCTTGAGTCTTTAAGTGTCTATAAAGTACAAAAGCTTTAAAAGGAAGATTGCTTTGTACTGGTCTCATTAATGGAATGTATTGAAATTCTGTCAGATCTACATTGTGTTGACAGTTTTATATTAAAAACAATGACTGTCAGCATTGTCCAACAATCATATGAACTTAGGCCATATTGTCACTATAACTCTGGAAGGTAGAGCATTTGACTGCAGATCAAGGGCTCTCTGGTTCAATTCCAGATGCCCCCTTCTTACTGTCTCAAGGCCTTGAGCATCTATTAAATGGGTTTGACATTGCTCTTGATGTGCAGTCAAATGCTCTACCACTGAGCTATACCCCCAAACTTATAACACCCTCCAGATCTATAGAGACAATATGGCCTAAGTTTGCATGATAGCCCAAAAATGTTGATTACTTGGCAAAGCTTCTGAAAAGGAAGGAAAATAAAATTTGCTTTGTACTAGTCTAATTAATGCAATGTATTGACACCTGGTTTGGTAAGATAAACATTCAACATTGTCTCGATGGTTTTATATTAAACCCAATGACGGTCAGCATTTTTGGGCAATCATGCAAACTTAGGCAATGTTGTGTCTCTCAATGGGGTGGTTTGGGGGTATAGCTCAGTGGTAGAGCATTTAACTGCAGATCAAGAGGTCTCTGGTTCAATTCCAGGTGCCCCCTTGTTACTGAATAGAGACCTTGTTTTTTTATTAAGTACTATCTTGAGGCCTGAAACAGAGAAGTTTCCCCAAAGCAGAACATTACCGTTTTTTACTCTAGATATGTTTGTTTGAGTTTGGTTTCTGTTTGATGAATGAAATGCCTATTAGTTTGGATACCCTTTTAAATGGAATTGATAAAATAATTTTTTAGGCTGCTTTGTGTATTTTCTTAAGTTGGCTTTGTGTAGTAAAATGAGCTCCATGATCTGAAACATTCAGCAGTCACCTAAAATAAATAACATATAAATCTTAATAACTACTTTGGTGAACAGCTTTAGAAACTTTAGTTGTATATCTGCAATAAGATTAAACCAATACTGTGTTTTTTTCCCCACTAAGTGAATACATTTTGCTGAATTAAACCATCTGCAATGTGATCTTTAAAACTGAAAAGGACATCCATTTTTTATTACCTTCAACATTTAAAAATATTTAAATTCTAATAAAAATGATAAAGATAATAATTAGAAAAAGAAGAAGAGGACAAAGAAAAATAAAGTAAAAAATCAAGATAATTGACTGTTCTGTATGCTACTTTTTTGACTCCTTTGACGTTCCATCTAGTACGTAACTTTCTCACCACTAGATGGCACTAAACACTTTATTTAGATACTTAGCCTGCGCATCAAAAAAAGGAAAATATACTGTTGAAATTGCATAAAGTATGAATCAAAATGTTGTCAGTACATTCTCATTGGTCATTAGAGGCTGTAAAAAAACAGATTGTAGCTTTTAAGACATAAACGTTTATAATATTTAGTAGTTTTTTATTATTCTTTATTGAGATGTTCAAATTTAATTTCAGAATAGGACTAGGCTGTTATTTAACATGCAGTACTGAAAGCTTTAGCACAACACCACTACAGTATCTATGACTTGCAGATGGAAGTTGGAGTGTAAGGACGAGCGCATCTAGAGCACCTAGACTTCTTTATCAATTTATATATTTTTAGCAATAAAATAATCCCTCTGCTTTTAGAAATGATCCCTGGAGACTGAGCTGACCATGGATACAGGTTGGTTTTGTTTCTAGTGAACAATGTTATTAAAATTTGGAAAAGTGTTTTTAATCCTGACCACCACAAAAAGAACCCTAAAAATCTCTAGTTTTCTGGAATCACAGAAATGCATAGTTTGAAAAGGCTCCCAGTGCGAATGGTTCTCACTACAGTAAAATGGGCTCACAATATCACAGTGTCCATCACACTTATTACCTGGAATCAGGTGTTTGTAAGGTATTTATTCTTTATTTCATACCAAACACCTTTAGAATTTGGTTACAAAGCTAATTGAAAGCACACGGTTCCTTTCAAAGTCCCAGCAGATTTTAGAAAACTGCACACATTTACATCTGTTATTGTGGGACAGAGACTCAAAATCAGCTGGGGGGTAGAAAGTGTCGAATGGTTTCTTGGAGATTGGTTGGTTAGTTAGTTGCACAAAGATGCCTGCCTTTGCTGTGGCTCTAGAACTGTATAGTAACTGAGCACGCTATTTACTATACACCATTATTATATACATTACTTTGTTACAGTTTTTAATTAAATTTTGTGGATTCGTGCTTACTGAGTTTTTTAATCTTTTTTTGTTTAACATGAGATCTAAAATGTTGTTCTTTAAGGTTCTTTATTTAGAAATCTGAGACACTGTTACTTACTACAAATTAACAAATGATCAGAGGCTCTAATGAAAGGATACGTTTTTGTGCAATCGGCATGTGAACAAGAGAGGAGAACTGTGCATCGTTTGTCCAGTTCCCCACGCCCCACTGCAATTTATTGTGCTTTGCCAAGTGTTTACTAATCTTTTTGAGTATGCCCCTTAAAAAAAAAACAAAAAAAAAAAAAACAGAATTTTTAAAATCTTTTATTTCTCTTGAGAGGTGAGGAAATCATTTATACTGTTACAGTAGATAGCTGATAAATCCAAGTTACCGCAAACTGTTGCATTATTTTTTCTAAAGTGTAGTAAATTCTCTTCTGTTTTGGTTGTGTTATTATGAGCTTTGGTCGTTTTTTCCCTCAAAGACAGAATTGATATTTTTCATTTTATCCTTACAGAGGGCACTTTCATGTTTCTCAGGCAGAGAGCACAGTTGTCGATGCATATGATTGAACATGATGAATTCAGCCTGGAGAGACTCATAAAGAGAAAAGCTGCAATTAGAAAATATTCAATTTATCAATAGAATTAACACATTCATATTCTTCAAAATATTTCTATCTAAAAAAAAATGAGCCGATTACATCAACTCATTGACTTTTTGCAATCCCTTGCACTTAGCATGCATTTGGCAACAGTGGGGAGGAAAACTCCCTTTTAACAGGAAGAAACCTCCAGTAGAAGCAGGCTCAGTGTGAGCTGCCATCTGCATGAGTAAATTAGAAAAGGATTAAAGTAGTCTTCCCCCAAGGCCCTGACGATGGTGGTGGAATAAGCCAGAGGTTGAATGGGACTGAGAGTAGTTGGCGAATGAAGATGGGGTGGAGGTGGGTGAAAGTTGGCAGGCACACGGGAGAGAGAAGCTAGGCCAGGAGCTAAATGAAGAATGAAGGGTATCTTGAAAGATGATTGGTTTCAGACAAGGTGCAGCTACCCAGTTCTTTGGCTGGAGCTGAATAAGGGACACCTCAGGTGGTTCAGGTGAAAATAATAGGAGTCCAGATTGAATTTTCTCTTAAAGGAAAAGTCTGGTCGCATTCAGAATACAAACTTTGGAAGTACTTTAAGTAGTTATTATTACATACTTTTCAATAAATGAGTAATTTCATTTGAATGTGCTTTACCGGAGACATTGATGTTTGTGAAAGAGCACTACTGCCACCTTGTGATGTCACGGTGCGGTATCGGCTGTTGAGCAAGTCTCAGTGCTGTATCTGGTGTTTACTACAACGCGCCATGATGGCGACGACCAGTGCACTATGCGAAGCATAGAGTAACGGATTAATGACGTGTTTTTTCTCTGACCAGAAGTTTGATGGCAAATCCTCTCTCTTCAAGTTGGTAATCCAACAACGAACCCGTGGAGGAAGAATTGCCTTCAGCTTAGCGCACCATGACGTCACTGTCGGAAGATGTCAGCAGTGAGGTGTTACTATATTGGGGCAAAAATGGCCCTTCCCTGACTCAGTGATCGCAACGAAATATATTGTTTTTATTTTTTTACTGATTAAAGTTAAATTAATTAAATCACAACAAATGTATTAGTTTTAGGTATAAATAATGACCCATTGATTATTCCTTGCTGACCGAAATTTTCCTTTAAGCTTTTTCAAGCCTTCAGTTTTCAACAATTCCTAACTCCATGTTTTTTTCTTTGTTTTACCAAAGTCAATTAAGTGGACTAAAAAAAAAAGTTTGCCCTGCTTCTTTTTATGTTAAAAATATTTGGTACTTTTACATTTACCTCTTCAATTATTGTAAAAAAAAAAAAATAATAATTCTTATTTTTTTACTTAAATACTTTTCTTAAGCAATGATTTTCACTTTTAGAAAAGTATTTATTTGTTCAGGTATTTTTATACACCTCTGTCTCTATCTGGGAGCTTTATAGATTGTTTCTTACCATCAGCACCTCTCTCACCATCCTGCTTATTTTGGTAGCAGAATAAATACGGTTGATTTTTAACTTCAAAGAAAATGTCCATTTTCCACCTTAGGGTGGAAACAGAGAGCTATGGAAATGCATTTTCTAGAAACTATGATTTAAAAGTAAATAAAAACTGAATACATACAAAAATTCTTTTATATTTTAAAAGTTAAAACATTGTCGAATGCATTGTGGCATAACTTCAGATTTATTGGATTACGGTGCAGTTTTCATCAAGCAAACACAAAAGAATAATGACCCTACACAGATATATTATTCCTCCTTTTTTTATTTTTGAGTAATCTCAATAGATGGTTGGCTAGCCCTATCAGATGACAGTGACTGGCATTTCGATCAACCCTGCTGTGTAATAAATAATGTTCTGGTAATCAGTACAAAGTAAACCAAAGTACATAAATCATGATAGAGATCCATGCTTTCATCATTCCCCATGTTATATGCTTTCAATTTGCATCAACCATTCATAGCCTTGGTTGTTTTGTTTTTTTACACTGGGGTAAACATTTCAGATAGTTAGATCTAAATCCAGAGTGAAGTAAAAGAACCCAGAGGATAAGCATTTTATTGATCTGTACTTTCTGCACAGCACCTCCCTCCGCTGGTTAATCCACAGGGTCAGCTCTAATGACATTGAGGAGCTCTTCTGGCAGTCAGCACTGCTGCTATTTGCAATTTAGATGGAGAGAAAGGGGGAGTGCATGAGGCGGTGGGTTAAAACTGGAAGAAAATAAAGAAGTCTGACAGCGAGCAGCAGTAGACTGAAAGGAAAAAAGGGAGGAAAAGAATGAGGCAGTGAGTTGAAGCCACTGCAAGAAAAAAAGACCCAGTAAAGTGGAGGATGGATGGAGATTGAGAAAATTTGTGATATAGGATAAACCAGGCCTGACTTTTTAGATTTGGTGCTGAGGAATATCAAACATGGTATCTATAATATATAAGAGCAATTTTGGGCAAAAGTACCTAAAGATCAAACTGAATCAGATGGGAAAAATAAAAAACCTATAAGCAGGAACAATTTAACACACATTGAGAATAACAACTTACATTCTACATCAACTTTAGTAAAATATTAAGCAAAACAGAAGAACTAATTATATAAACTAAGCTACAGCTGAATCAGAGAGATGAAGGAACAAGATTTATTGATACAGTATTTAAACAGAAGGAAACACAGGGAAGTTTCAAACAGAAATGTAAGATAAATACAACTCTAAATTCCTTAAAAACATAAAAATGAACTTGGAGGAAAGGAGAAACCTTTCCCAGAAACCTGGGAATCAGTTGTTCCAGTCACAGTGGCTGGGATACAGGTTTATTCTGCTTGGTCTCTCAAACATTTAAATCCCATATCATATAAAGACCTCAACATATTTTTCAACACTTGATTTAATAGATGAATACATCATAGATGAGGCATGTGAAGGTGAAAAAAGCTGCATGGTGTTAGAAATATAATGTAGAAAATGTGATTGTTTTTGTCTTAAATTCCCTTTATTCTAAAAAAATATCCACTGCAACAAAAGTCACCTTATTAGTGTAAAAATCCACTGATGAGTAATTCAGTCTCAGTAAAAACGTCTCTGAAGATCTCAGAGGTTTGAAAAAAGAAAAAACAGGAGTGGAGAGGCAAGAAATGCTGAAGACACATCAAGGAGAAATTAGTGGAGACGTTTAAAACAATAAAAAGATAATACAAAATTGATGCACTTTTTATCTATTCCCTGAAAGCAGAAAGTATGGCAAGGAGACTGTTAACTAAAGTGGCATCAAAAAGCTGCATAGATTTAAAACAGAGATGAAAGAATCTTTCAAAACATCTGCTATTGTATACCAACTCCACAAATTTGGCATTAATGAGGGTGTGGCCAAAAAGAAATCCACGCTTGAAAAATAAAACACCTCCCTCAAAAAATAAGAAACATTTCAAATTCTACATGTTTCTTTATAAAAAAAAAATGAAAATCATGCATCACTTTCCTTATTGTTTAGATTTTTAAGAAAGTTCTATATTGTCTAGTGAGGCAAAAACCCAAAATGTGAATTAACACAGTTCATTTTGTAGTCCATGCTTATTTAGAGGAACTTTCTTTCAAAAATGCTTTTTAATATACTGCCTTTGATAGGAAAGGGTTAAATTTGTTGGATTTGTTCACTTATGTGGCTTTTTTTTTTTTTTTTTTGCACCCGCTAAAAGAATTCCTGCGGCAAAACAGGAAGCCACAGAGGGAACAGTTGGCAGCCCTAATCTTGCACAGATCCTCTGATAGCTTTCTTCTTCCCAAACAATGCTGGTCGAGACTGAGGAGGCTCCTGAAGGGTGCTGAAAGATCCGACAACCAGGCAGAACCAAGCTCTTTGTCAGCTTCTGGCTGATTAACACGCAGACAGGCTCATTTAGGAGCAGGAAAAGATGGCATTAACAGTCTCGCCTCCAAATGTTTCACATCCTCTGTGCCTTTTCCCCTGTCTGCTTTTTTGTTTGCAACACAATACACATCAAGCCATTTTCTCTCTCTCTTTTTTCTTAAAGGTGTTAATTTTAAAAACTGTTTTGCTTGTTATTTGTTTTACTGAGTCTGTCGGGTGGTTTGTCCTTTCAATAACTCTATTATGCACAATCCAGACAATGCAGGATACTTGTTTGGGGTTTCCAGTGAAATTTATATGATGAAGTCACAGTGAAAGAATCCATTGCTAACAGAATCCCACTCCGTGGTCAGACTTTATAATCTAATGCTACCATGATGTCATGCACCACACCGTTAGCAAGGCAGCTTTATGAGTCAGAAACAATAACATTTAGTCCCCTAATCAGTCTTCTCTTAAGTCACAAACTCTTGTACACATTAAGGGCTTCATGATACTGTCTGATCTTTGTGTCTGAAACAGTTCTCTGTCTTAAATCAGGAGAGTTAGAACTGTAAGACAAAGGCGGTGCTTTTTTCCATCGTCATTCTAAATCCTCCCTTAGCAATTACCGCTCACCTTCCAAAGACCTCGGTGAGGAACAGAGCAACACTTTCTTTTAAAGCAGCCAGTGGAGCATGAAGACACTGCCGCTCCACAGGCAGAGCTGAGACGATATCCTTTTTCTGCTGGCAGTAACTCAAGCTTTTGGCAAGATGTTAGGTCTCCCTCTTTACCATCAGCACCATGTGTGGTTCACAGGTGATTATTTACCACCAAAGTCAGAGGATTTACTATTTTCTTTTCATTTTAATACAATAAGTGAAAATTGGTTCTAAATTCAAAATAAATTAGATTACATTATTGAAAGATGGAACCTGTCCACTTCCTGAATAATGGTGGTCCAAAAAAGTATGGTTATTAATTTTTTCCATTAAGTTAAGTCTGGTGTAATTTGTTAGATTGGTGAAATTGTCAAAGTCTAAAGAGGGTAGAAATATTGACAATAAAATGACTTTTTATTTAATGTAACAAACATTTTCCTATGTAAATTGATGGAAAATCGGTTAAGAGCCAAAACAGCTGGGCACCTCCTCATGCTGGTCACCAGCTTGGTCTCACAATGCAGTGGGTTGTCATTCCATTCCTCCTCTACCAGTATGTGTCACTGGTCAGCTACAGTCAACAAAAAGCACAATCAAGCTGACCCTTCAAGTGTTTAGTGGGGTGGAGGTTAATATTGCACAGTGGGGAATCTATCTTCTCCATTCCAAAATTGTAGTTGTTAAAACAGAGTGTGCAGAGTGTGCCCCAACATTGCCATTAAAAGTAGTGTTGCACCGATACCGATACCAGTATCGGACGGGGCCCCGATACTGCCCTAAAATGATGGTATCGGTATCGGCGAGTACCAACAAATAGGGCACCGATACCATTTTGAGAGCCATAAGTTTATTCAACTATTGTCACCCACTCCTGGTAGGCAATAAAAATTTCATGGTGTTTTCTAGATACTTATACTTTGACAACATTTGAATAGTTCCAAACGTGATTCACTTATTTTTTAACTTATTTAATAAGGAAGAGCCCCATTTAAATTTCCAGTGAATGAACAGAGCCAGCTGCTATTATGGCAACATCAAACATAAAAAGGCTCATCTTAAATAACAAGCGGAAAACTACTTGAAGTTGTCGGTGTATAAATGGATACATTTCAGAAACTGGCGAAACCCTATTTGTATCCTGGGGGCTCCCTGAGAATCTGTAAGGAGTGATATAAAAATGTCTATTTTTAAACAAATTTATAAAAAAAATGGCATTTAATTATTTGATTTTGTCATTTAAAAGATATATATTCAATTGTTTAATTGGAAATCTAAGAAATCTATTCTTTAATTAATAATTTACGTTGCGACCCCCAATTTGGGAAACCCTGGTATTACTGTACATGCAATTACGTTTATTTAAAGTGTTGACAGCACCTTTGCAAATATATGTACAGTACCACCTGAAAAATACCTCCATTCCTCTATAAAATGTCAGCATGTTGTTCTATTTGTGTTTTTAATACAAAAAATAGACTTTAAACTAGCAACACATCAAGTTTCTTCTCTGTGCATACACAGACACACACTCATCCATTTCCCCTTCTCTGGCATTGTTTTTTGGGTCACACTCATCTGCAGCCTAATTACCCAGAGTCCTCTGCGGCAGCCCGACCAGCGCTCCACTGCTGTTCTGTCAGTCACATCAGCACCCAGCACACGTGCTCTTCAGCTCAGATCATCAGGAGTTTCGTGGATGGAAAACCTGCTCAGAATTCAGAACAGGGCTCTGCATGCATCTAATTGTGATGGAGTTTTCCACCTTGGCTCAAATGCTTTTTTTTCTCAACTTATTCACAGGATTAAATGCTCTTTCATGTCAGTGGTGTAATTAGCTGAAGGCATTAATTCTTAGTGGCTATAGAGAAAGTCTGCTTTGTATGTTGAAATGGCCGTGATTGGATTATTTGCTTGTTTAATCACATAAAATACATGCAGTATTTGAAAATCATGGGAAAAAGTGAATATATCTCTAGTCATATTTTAGTGATAATTACAATTAGTAGATAAGCTACACATCTGCATGAAAGGCTTTATAGTTTTACAAACAAATCTATTGGCACCTCAAGTAAATATGCATTAAAAAAAACTTTTAAATTAATATGTTTTCCTTTTTGCATGAATCTTTATGCCTCGTTTAAAACCATGCCCTCATCTTTTATTATAATCTCCTGTTCCTTGCATTTCTGTCAGCCAGAGCACCTTAAGACCTGAATGTGTGCTGCTAATCACTCAGCTCCATCTCTCATCTGAAATCGGGAACAGATGTGGCAAGCAGTACAAGAGCCACATGCATAGAGAATCCGTTTTCTTAGATTTCAAAACTTTGCTGCTACTGTGATTTTGTTTTGTTTTGTTGTGTTTGCTTTGTGACCATGTTTCTATGATTTTGTGTTCATATCAATCCAGCGCTAAAGGAAACACGTACAATACGCATTGCTGCATGTGTAATAAATGCTTCCTTTGAACAATTTCCCAAGTTAAACACGTCTCTGTTCTTTACAGGGAGTAAGCACTGACAGGTTTTAATCCACTGAATGAACGTGAACCAGAACAGAGTGGTTGCCACAGCAGGGGGCATATGACTGGTCAACTTGTTCATATCTCCAGATCAGCAAGTTTTGGAATCCCTTTTTTAGGAAGTTTTTATGTCTTGCTTTCTGTTGCATCAGACTTTGAGAGCAAACATCTTTTCCTTGAATGCTGAATTTATTTCACTGCCTGCTGTGCACTGTCATGCTGACTCCTATTCGATAAACTATTAAACTACTTTATAAGTTGACTCTGTTTACCCAAAACAGCAAACACCTATAGAGGCATGCTGTAAATACAGACTGTATTGGAAGTTTTCAGTTTTCATAACATCCTATTTTAGTTTCTACAGGCAAATGCAAGGCATTTGTAACTTTTTCCATCATTAACAGAAAGCCCTGGCTGGGACTGCTGTTTTATCAGCAGACAGAACAGGGTGGAGAGAACAGCTAATGTTGTTTGGAGGAGGCAGTTTCAAGATGCCCCATCAGCAGAGGAGGCTATAAAAAAGGAGCTCTGTTTTCTTTCTTTGTGTCCTCTCTAATGGTGCTTGCATGTGTAGTAACTATTATCTGCACATACTGGTCACACATGGCAATCGGTAGAGTGTGACATTGTAACCCATCAATGTTTTCTGTGTTCTATGAGTGGGTTTGTGCAAGAAAAAAGTTATTGATCTTCAAGGTTCAATTGATCTGGAGGTACAGGTTCCCCACTTCTTAATGTGAAATGTATTTATAATGCCTTGAGTTTTATTCATTTCAGTTATAAGAAATACCTTATAAAAAAAAAAAACAAAGGGAAACTAAATGTTGTAACTCATATTATTGGGGTTTCTACAAAGTTCAATGTCTCTGGCTGAAAGCAGGAAGGATCACCTAATCCTGTTTTAAAGCGGATCCAGAGAGGCTTCTGACTGAGTTTGCCTGCTCCTGTTCTGATCTGTTTTGCCTGACCTGTCTACGGACTCTTAAGTGGATTCTGCTTGCTAACGACCTCGAATCTGTCTCCTGACACCAGCTTGGCTTGGATCAATGCACCCAATGACTGCAGACTCATGCCAGTATTTCTGCAGACGACAAGACCCTATTTTGTACTGGAAGTCAGAGGTGTACAGAGTAAAAATGAATGGTGATAGACGACTGTCCCCTGTCGTGATCCTTTGTTGCTGACTCACTGATTAGACAATTGACCCTTCGGTCTTGCATGCTTTGTTCTGTTTTTCAGGTAGTCTCTGATCCTATGATTGTTGAGGCCTCCACCTGAGACGCCTGGAGCTTCTGGTGAAGCAAATCAGGCTGAATTGCATTAAATGCACTGTAGAAATCAAACAACATAATCCTCACAGGGCTGTCTACCCTGTCTAAATGACAGTGGTTTTACGAAGCAGGTGTATTATGGCTTCTTCAACTCCAACTAAATGGCCATAAGCAAACTGCAGAGGTCCTGATAGCCTTTTGTTTCCTTGTTCAAGAGGGCAACAGAAACGTCTATACTTTCATGTTAAAGGAATAGTACACCCAAAACATGATTAGCCTTCATTTTCTACTCACCCCCATGCTGAACAACACTCTGGAGTACTTTTTTGATATCTCAAATGCATCTGGAGATCTGGGAGGAGTGGGTCATCTTATTATTCAGCCTAAATGAGAGCAGGTCAAAGTTCATTTTACAGAAATGAT
>NW_015150556.1:200057-226066 GCF_000732505.1 Cyprinodon variegatus | reverse complement strand
CCATAGACCTCCATTATTTGAATGTCAGCAGACAGCAAGAAGCCTCCCAGATCTCCAGATGCATTTGAGATATCAAAAAAGTACTCCAGAGTGTTGTTCAGCATGGGGGTGAGTAGAAAATGAAGGCTAATCATGTTTTGGGTGTACTATTCCTTTAAATGAAGTGATAAACACAACCTCATCTTTCCTTTTTTATCTTTATCAGCAGGCTTTGTATTTCCTTTTTATTACCACATAACAATATAGAACAAACTCTCTTTCTTTCAAACAACGGCTTTGGAGTTTTGGCAAACAGCCTTTGTTAACTGAACCCATCGATGGGCTATGTAATTGTATATTTCCACTGAGAGTGCCAGTTAGTGAGGACAATAATTAGCAAACGATTAAACCTTCACACTAAAGCGGTTCTTGAGATTAATTGGTCTGGAAGTATACAAAAACATGTGGCTCTGTAAATACATTATGTCTGGTTGACAACACCTTATTACCTCATTGTGTTTTTTTGGTTATAGTTGTGAGAAACTAACCACAGTATACATGTCAGATTAAATAATTATTACTTATACTTCAATATTATCAAGGTGCCTCTTTGTTGTATCTCTTATACTATATCCGTTGGGTGTGTTGTTCTTTTTACATCTCTCTTTGCAGGTGATAAAGCAGATTGAAGACATTTTATTGTTGTCTACCTTTTATCTCCTCTTTCTTTAATCTTTTCTCCTTTTTCCTGTTTTTCCTTTCCTGTTGTATTTACATTGCAGTGTCCAAATAATCTATAATACTCCCTGCATAATCATAATAAAGCTATTTATATGCATACATCAAGCCGAACACTGTGGCGATAGCTGTACTGCTCCACTTGCGAAAGCGAAATCTGTTGGGCCCTTTTTTGGCATCAAGATATTTAATCTTATTGCCACATTGCCAGAGAAGCAATGTTTTTGTTTTGTTTTTAAAAAGGAGTAACTGCAGGTGGCAATGATAATTTGTTGTTCTTTTCTTGTCACCATAAAAATTGCTGGTTGATAAAAGAAAAAAAAAATACATAAACCAGTTTGTCTTTTAGCTAATGCCATAACAAAATGGCTGGAGTGATTTGACATAATAAGGTGGGGCTATAGGTTTGTTTAAGACTAATGTTTTTTTTCCCATCAAAAGTTGGTAAAAAGTAAAATATCTGAAGTTAAGGTCGCCCGTAAGGGGACTGAAAAGAATAATGTGTAATTGATTAACTAAACAAGTTTTGTGTTAAATATATGTTACTTTTTTTGCCTTCATTTATTATCTTTTATAGCTAATTTTTCCTTAACTGGCCATGGGACATGTAGGTAAAGAAAATATTTCTATGCAAAAAATTATAATTGACCAACATTATTATTAAATTGGTGTTTACTCTGTGTTAAACATCCATCCAGTTATGTTAATATGACCTATTTTGCATAAAAAGATACCTAATAAATTAATTTTTTCCTGTTCTGTCTGTCTTCTTACTTCTTCACTCTCTAAAACACATGCTTATCGCTTCTGTTTGGTTGTCATGGTGATCAACCCTTGGGTGACTGATCCCAAAACCGAAAGTTTGGTGCAACTGAATTGGAAAATCGTTCCTGTTTTTGTGAGTATGGCGGGGCATGCTCTAAGAGGATGAAGATGGGTGAAAGCCAGAGAAAGAAATAAGAGATGTAATTTAGTCAAGGTAAAGAGGATAAGACATTAAGGGAGAGGGGGAGAGACATGCATAGAGAGAGAAAACAGAAGGGAATGAGGCAGCATACATCCATTCCAACTAGGTCACATCGCAGGAGCATTGCATAAGCATAAACACTGCTGCCCCTGTGCTGTGCCCTTAGTGTGCAAAAACTCACACAATCACAATGAAGCACAGCCACATTGTATGACAATATGTTTAGCCTATAACATTAAAAAGCCATCAAACCGAGTTTTTCTCTCTAGTGTCATTTCTCTTGAAACAATTCAGATAAGCACCTCATGGCAGCAGATTGAACTCTCTTGTCTGTTAACTGCCAAACTGGACAGCAGCATGACATAGCACTTTATTCTGCAAATGAAAACCACACCCACACAACTGCTTCTGTAGGCGGTACATTTTTGTAGAGCATAACTGCTATATCATCCATCCACTATATGCCCTTTATTCAAGCATCGAGGCCTTCCAGTAAACATTCGGATTAACTACACGAAACACCTCAACTGTCACCTTTTAATGTGGGGGAGCAGCTGCTCTTGTCTAATGACGGAGCTCCTCAACTTGCCTCTAAGGCTGAGCTTGGCCACCCTATGGAGATAACTCATTTAGGGCTAATCCCAATACAACCCCTAGCCCTACCAATAAATGTTGCGGGTTCCCGTGAGGGTAGTCATGTCCCAATTCCTCTTTGCATGCAGGGGTAGTGGACCTACTGAGGGATAGGGAGCAGAATCTAGCACTTAAAAATTATGAATTTCAGATACTGACTTACAGGAAGGGCCAGAGATAGTTTCTCAAGAAAACAGGAAGGACAGGGATTCTACGAATCACAGTTCTTTTTTAAAAGCCAAACAAAGCTGTCCCTTATGTTCACCAGATTCTCCCAGACAACAGAAGTAAGGTGAGACTGTGTTCTGGAGCTCAGACAGGAGAAGTAGGAAATCAGAATCATCAGAAAGAGCACCAGAACAGAGACGAGGCCACCAGATGTTTCTCCCTGTGGAACCACAGCAGGAGATCAAAGATGACAGTGGTAGATCGGAGAAACCAGTTGGGCAGACAGAGCACCAGATCTAACTCAGGAGGAAAGTGGAGGAGGACAGTGGTAGATCGGAGTAGCTAGCCAGGCAAATAGCTCTGAAGGTGGGTGAGAGGCTGCTTCTGGCTGTGAGGTGGGCAGCGATACGTCAGAGAAGTCTGCCAGGCAGACAGAGCAAGGAGAAAAGTCGGCTGGCCACAGCTAGCCTCTGGATGCTAACTATGGGAGATTGAAGGATCACAGTGGTAGATCAAAGAGCCCTGCTGGGCAGACAGCCCCAGAGTTGGGGAGAGGAAATTGGAGCTGGCTGGTCTGTGCTGGAAGTAGGACGATGAAATAGTCCTTCTAGGGCTAAATAAAAACGGCTTGTGTAAAAGCCATCATTAAAACTTTTCAGAGCATTCCTTAATTATTTCATAATAATTAGTCAGATTATTTTATCTCTCTTCCACTTTGATTGAAAAAAGCTTTTTCTCCTCAGTTATTTTGTTCTCCCAAGAAGAACAAAGAAAACAAACACACATCATCCCTCACTTCATCATATCTCCACCTGTGAACAGCAGACCGACACTTGCACTCTTATTCCGGACCTGGGACTTAAAACATCAGTGTTTTGAGTATGCCTGTGGCCCTGGGATTTCATCCTCTGTCAGGGTTTTCCATGGCAATCTTTAATACAGGTGACAATATATATAAATAAAGACAATATTAGGCTAAGAACAATCCAAAGATCTTCATTATGGAACACCATATTTGTTGTATTATTTTATCCAACACGGCCATGTACCGATTCATACTCTTTAAAGGAATTTTCTAAAATCTATTCAGTCTACTACAAAGAATTCATACAAGATACAATAAATTATATTTATCTGCAGAAAAAGTTACTTGAATTTTATCACTACTGTTTGACCATGAAGGAAATCAACATAATAATAACAATTAAATATTATGTAGGACCAATGATGTTGTTTTTTATTGGGGAGTGATATTTTTAAATAAAAATGAACTATAAGGATTTATATTTTTATTATGGCTTCAACAAATGAAGCAGTACAGAATGATAGGGATATACTGGTATGACTCATTTTTTATTGGTACTAAATGGAAATATTAACAAATAAAACAGAAACATGTGGGAAACGAAACGGGGGTTCAACCTTAATGGATGACCTCACACATGTGAGTAAAACAGTAATGGAAACATGTGTCTGTTGTTTTTGCTGTGTGTGTGTGTGTGTGTGTGTGTGTTTCAGCAGAGGGTGTGATTGACTATAAAGGGAACAGCCAAAACCAGTTGTTTAAAATCCTAGTTGGACGGTTTCAAATTCCCCACTCTGCTCAGAGAGAAGATGAGGGAGGTACTGCAGATGTGTATATCTGAGCATGTTGTCTTGGAGTATATGTGTGCTGGAGTCTCCATATGTCAGTAAAACCTTTCCAATCACTGAAGGAATGGAAGCGATGGTGACAGACAGACACACAGAGAGAGAGACAGTTCTACAGGGTAAGGAGAGACATGGGGAGAAGGAGAGAGAGCGAAGGAGGGGTGGGGTTATTTCAATGTGGGCGTGGCTTAGAACTGTCAATCAGTGGTGGTTGTTAGGAGAGCGGGCGGTCGCTCACAGCGGGACATCCAATAGGAAACGACGCTGCTAGTGTCGCCATGGTGACGGGGCCGTACCGAAGGAGGTTGTGATGAGTTGACAGGTGCGTGACAATCGGAGGCTCTCTGCAAGCATGTACGCCAAAGGCAAGAGCAGCAACGTGCCGTCCGACAGCCAAGCCAGAGAAAAGTAAGTTTTATTTATGGGGGAGGAAACAGCGGCTGTGGGGGAAGTTGATGAGCGACCGTGGGGGCAGAGTCACACACTGAACTGCAGCAGGGAGGGCGGCGCGGAGCGGAGCTCTGTGCTCAGGAAGCCCTGGAAAGTTCATTGCTTCCTTTACTTTAGGAAATATAGACATTTAGTTTAAAGATTTAATTGGAATTTGAAGGTTAGACATTTTTCGTTTTAGTTTCATCTTTGTGTTTATCACTTATTTTAAGACTGTTTTATTTTTTTATCCAGCTGCGCTAATTTCTAGAGACGTATTTTCTTTTCTCAACACGTTTTATTCTAATGTTTGCATTTTTAACATTTATATTCAGTTGGGTTTTTTTGCATTGCGACACTGGCTTGTGTTTGATATTACATTCGCAGTTTATTTTTAAGCTTGCGGTGCAAAACTCTGCAGGTTCACAGTGGACAGCGGCAGAGAGAGTCAGAGCGTTGGTCCGATCAGGAGCCGCTTTGTGGCCCCTGAAGGACCGCTTCGCTCAGTCAGTCCTCTGGTCAGTTCACCTGCAGACGCTGGTGAAATGTGTGGCCGCAAACTGTGATCTTGTGCCTGGGGTATGCTCACCTGAAAATGGCTGGAATTGTTTTTGTGTTTCTTATGAATGAGCTGTAAATGAGCTGTCAGTTTTAGTATTTTGTCTGTCTAGTTTACTATACTTATTTGTTTCTATTTTTATTTTATTTTTTGTCATTCATAGCATTTTTGTAATTTAAAGAAACATCGCCTCATCCAACTCTGCACTTTACCTGCCTAAATATTTAAACAACGTTATTTTTTGTGCCAACCAAAGTTTCTAGTTTTAATGGTAGTAATTCCTTATTGTTGCTTATTTCTGCTTATATCCCCTCTGGATGCTGCTCTGAAGATGTCTATTGATGACTATTAGTACTTTTTAAAAAAATTTCCTGCTGGACCATTGTCTCAGGTTTTAGAGAAGCTGATTTGTGTTTATGTTGAGCTTTGAAGAATCATGGCTCTAATTCAGGGGTCTTCAACATTTTCCAGGCCGTGGACCCCCAAACTGATGGCGAGATGGAGTGGGGACCCCCGAATTATATATATTGTATGAAATTGTGTTATATCGAAATGATCCTATAGTCACTCTATTACAGATGGAGTAATGTAATGAAAGTAATCCCTGGGATTATTAAAGTATTTCTGATTCTGATTCCTGGTTGATGGGACAGGTGTTGTGAATGAAATGGTGCCTATGTTGAAAGAGCTCCTGTGTGTCACTGAATGTGAGCACTGATGACATCTGCCTCCATTTATCTGTTTACTAGTGTGTTGAATTCATGTTAATGTGTATTTGAAGTCATTTCAATTTCCAGAGGGAATATAAAAAAAAGTCCAATCAACCAAAACTTTTTGTGACCCCATGCAGTACATCCGTGGACCCCCTAAGGGTTGCGGACCCCCTGTTGAAGACCTCGGCTGTAGAACATTGTTTTGACTGTTTTTTGCATGAAGATTGCTGTAGCTGTTCTATGCTTCTTCATAAACTATAAAACAAAGCGCTAGAGGATGCGCTGTTTGAAGGAAGGATAGAGGACATATATCATTAGAGAGGTCGGTGCTTGGATGTTATGTATGAGCAGTAAATATAGGGCATTTGTCCAATCTGACAAAGTTGTGCTATTGCCCAGTTTCAGGTAGTTTTAAGTTAACTTTACACTTAAGAAAAATTATATTAACTTGTTCTTTTTAATTTGCCAGTTAAAATAGTTAAAATGATTAATTAGCACACCAATGTTGTTGTTACTTAGAGATTTTTAGTTATAAATTAAAATTTCTTAATGGTAAACACCTTTAAAGTTCTGCTCTCTCAGGTCTGCATTTTATTATAGCTGATAAACAGCTGGATTTTACTATATTAGGGTCTATAATAGGGCTGCAACTAATGATTATTTAGCAAATCAAGTAATATGTCAATAGTTTTTTGGATTAATAATCGTATAGCTAGGATTCCTTAAATATTTTTTATGAAATCAAACAAGATGAATCTGAGACTTTTCAACTTAAGGAGTTCTGGATAGAGCATATTTACAGACAAAATAAAAAAAAAAATCTTAAATGCAAAATATTTATATATATATATATATTTTTTACAATATTGCTATAATTACTGCTCTAAGTGGGTCATTCCTTTCAGCTAAAGGCATATTTTAGAGTCTCTATACTCCAGTTAATGATTAATCGATTACTAAATTAGTTAATGATTATTTCTATAATCAATTAGTTATAATTAATCCGATTAATTGTTTCAGCCCTAGTCTATAAACTAAGTTGGAGACAAAATGCGCTCAGGATAACTTCATTTCTCTGCTTATCTACAGTGTACCTGAGAATCCACAGCTTGACTGACTCACTGACTGCAGCAGGGCCTTGCACAGTCATGCAAGTCTGCAGGAAAAAAAAATCTCAGCATAATCTATCAGTTTTGATGGTTAGGTCATCAGCCTTAAAGTAAGGTCTAAGATAAGGAGTGAAGCATATATTATCAATGTCAGGTATAACTGTAAAAAGTATGTTCCATTATAGACTGCAGAATGCCCACTCTCTATTTCCAGCTGTGTTTTTGTATTTAAACCTTGCCATATAAATTTGTATCTCACATCTTTTTTCACCGCAGTTAAATTGCTATTCAAGTTCAACATGTAAAAGAAAAGCACTTTTAACCTCATCGTCCATTATGGACACAATTATTTTAGATCAATTATTTGCCTTTTCTAAAAGCACAAATAATTTTAGAGGTAGTAAAAACAGAGGCATAATTAGACATTTATAAAACCCTATTTATAATCAAATATTTATCTTTTCTGAGCTTAAATAATTGGAGCTTACTTGAGTTGAATCTATTTTATGGTAATTCCACCATATATAAAAATGATGTGAGGAAGTAAGGGGATTTTAAGCTGCCAGTTTCTTTATATTTTTAACTATCTGCATTATAAGATAACTGATTTTCTCTGTGAATAAAGTCCTATGAGTTCACATATATCATGGGTTCCATTCTTATTGTGTTTATTTTTTCATTATTTATAATGGAGCCAAGTGTTCAGCTCACTTTAACTGAACTGGATAGGTTAAGAAAGGTAGTTCAAAATGTCTAACATCTGTTTCTAAGGAAATCTAATTTCTTTACAGAGTGACATAAACCTGTATGGACATACCTATGTTCAAAAGCAATTTTGTGTCAAAAGGTGATGTTATAATTAAAAGGCTAGATTAATGCATATTTAGGGTCTGATAGTCATAGATTGTGTGTTTTTTATTTCAGGCTGTCAACTGTGTGAGTGTTCATGTTAAGGGGAACGCTGACCCTTGATTTTACATTATTACATCATGTTCTACTCACCCATATGAGTTTTGTGTCATTTGGAGCTGTTCTGAAGACATTCCGTTAGGTTATATCCAAGTAACGTCTTCCTATGGGCAACGACTTGAAGGCACAAACTAAACTGTTCATAATTTATCATTTATGGTACGGCAACATTCATAACATGTAGGCGAATCACTGTCCCCCAGACATCCACGGTTATATTTTTTATATTTATATCTTTTAAAAACAAAGCGGCACGTGTATGACATCATCCGCGCATCCCCTGTGTGCTCACGCCACAGGGGAACTACGGAGAGCGTGAACGATCAAATGTTAGCATATATGGAGAAAGGGAGAAATCGGGATAGATAGATAGAAAGATAGATAGATAGATAGATAGATAGATAGATAGATAGATAGATAGATAGACACACACGATTTCAGAATTAGACATCCCCAGTTATTAATTTCATATACTCACCAGATCTAAACGCCCTGTTAAAAAAACTTCACACCCATGAGTAGAGGTAATGCAGCCTGATGATATTTACACCGCATCAGATACCGTTCCCCCCATGTTAAGAAGAGGGGAACGCTGTCTGACGTGGTTCATTTATGTTGAGTTGCAATAAATGCAAAACTCTCTGCAGGTACTTGTCTTTGTTGTCCACTCTATTTAGCTGGCTGTTGAAATGCACGGCGAGAAGGTGGGGGCCGGATGGTGAGGGTTACAGGGGCGAGAACACCAAAGTAATGCAATAGTTACTTTTACCAGTAACTAGTTACTTTTATTGTGGAGTAACTCAGTTAGTAACTCAGTTAATTTTTGGGAGAAGTAACTAGTAACTATAACTAATTACTTTTTCTAAGTAACGTGCTAAACACTGCTGATTTGTCACTGGTATATTGAATTTACTAACTGAGGCAGTGATGCAGAGTTTGCTGCAGACCAGAAAGATGCTTCTGTAATCACTGCATAGCTCCTAGAAGGACCTGAGTCTATACTTACTGCAGAAGTTTTCCAGAGACATCCTTACATTCTTTACTGTGATCCCTTTACATCTTTGGGGTTGTAACAATACCTTTAATTGATCTTTGCTTGAATATCAACTAACTAAATCATTTGTTTTTCGTCAGCGTAAAGAAAATATAATCAAACAGGTAGAAAATTGCAAATAAATACATTTCATTCATTTGTGATATGTTTAACAAATCTTTTATTGCATGTGCAGTAGGACATGCGTACACCAGGTAATTCAAGTCATATGGAGGGAAAGCAAAACATAATTTTCAAAATGTAGTTCAAATGAAAGCCAGAAAAGTGTGGCTTGCCTTTTTTATTCGGCTCCTTTCACTCAGATACCCTTCATAATGCAAAAAAATCTTTATAGTTGAATCTGTTATTGGAAAGCGGTGATAGGATGGCACAACTGCAAACCCATCAAGACAAGACTGTCTACTAAACAAAACCACACACATTCACACATGTATGTGTATGGCTAATTTTCCCACTTTAATTCATATGATGTTGATAATGTAGCTGCAGATCGACCTACTATCGTTGTTTACATTTTGTTGTGCAACTCGCAGGCCATCGGCTGTTAGTGCCAAACTCCCAAAGCAGAAGAAAGTAATGGGTAGCAAGGAGGAAAAAATAAGTGAGCTAAAGTTTTGTTGTCTGTTAACAAGCAGACTTGTTTATCAGTGGTCTCCATCAAAGAAACAGAGCAAACCCGCCACTGCTGAGCCTTCAGTTGCTTCTCATTTCTGTGGCGCAGCAGGGGATCAGAGAGCGGGAGAGACGAAGGGTAGCAACAGATTGGGGAACGCAAAGGAGGAGGTGAGAGAGGGAGACTGAGGGAATTTGCTGGATCATTAGTTTACAGTGTTGTCGTATTGACCTTAGAATGGACCCCTGTAGACAAGGGACTCTGGCATTGAGCCCATGTAGATGTAGAGCTCTAAAAGCGACTAGCCTGTATGGATCTCTGTTCACGTCTGTGTGTGTGTCCGGCTCACAACAAAATCTACTGTATATTTCCTTATTTGTTTAGATAGTAAACGCATAACTACAATTTAAAAGTTCCCCATATGATTTTGCAGATAAAATTGTATATGAAAAATAAGAGTTTAAAAAGATTAAAACAATATAAAATTCATGTGAAATCTCATCAAAATGACTCCCTAAAAAACTTGATTTTTCTAAGAAGGTTTAGCTTCAATACACAAATTTATAAAAGTCTCTTACTTCTATCCCTCTGACAGTATTTTCTATCATCTATATAATTAACCTTGAGAGAATGTTGTTAATATGAGGTAGAGCTCTGTTAAATATTGACACTTTCTATGTAATATCTTTGCAAGACATGATTGAAAACAAAAACATTTTAAAAAGTAAATTCTCAAACAAATGTAAATTAAAAAATCAAGTGAAATTACTATTTATGGGAGAGAATGGAAACACTGTAGAAAATTATCTTTAATCCCCCAAAATATGTAACTTTAAACTGAATTTTGAATACAACTATTCAAATTTGCCTGATCTATAATAGACTGACCAGACAATGTTAACCCTTGAATTGGATTTATGGTTTAATCAATGAATAAGTCCAGATAAGGTATGGTGCTTCCGCTAAAATTAATCATTACACTATAGTCCCATCAACATTAGTTTGTTTTGCTGGTGGATTGGGTTAACATCATTTTATGACTTAACATTTTTAGTAAAAAAGGTGATAGAAAAGTGAAAGGGCAACAAGATAAATGATTAAATGGAGTTTGAAATAGAACATAGTGAGATAGATGATGATATTATTGTAATAAGTCTTTATTGTTTTGTTTTGGGCTGCAGTATGTCCAGAAAACTCTCAATATTTACATGTTCAGATGAGAAATTGAGGTTTAATAGCTGCTGCAGGACTTAACCATAGTAAAGACAGTAAATACAGTCTACAAGTGGAAATATACATATCAAACCAATTTTGATTTCCACTTTCCGTTGGGGTCTGATCTGATTATAATGATATTGATAGATCTCAATGTTTTTCTAACAAAAGAGAAAAGACAAGTGTGCGCACATTAATGGATGCAAGCATCTGCTCCCTGCCTTATTCAACTCAAAGCGTGCATCAATGCACATCACTTTGGGTGACGTGTTTTTAGAGTTCTTAGTCTGATGCATTTAATGTGCAGGAAAAACAATCAGATTGCCGTCTTACTCACTGATTGGCTCATCTTGTTTAAGTTTTCTGTGATTCCTTAACTTCTTTATTACCTGGGAGCGCAAACTGCATTATGGTCCATTGTTTACCTCAGCAGCAGAAGTTTGTAATGAGAAAGCGTTAGCTGCTTTTTTAAGATACTTATTATATCTCACACAATGTCTCTCACACTATATGCAAGCAACAGTATTTCTTCTATTTTGCGTAAAGAAGACACCATTCTTAATGTTTTATGAAACCTTGATTTCTAACTCAAAATACCCTATGCTTATTTTTGTCAGTATATCACTGACTATGTGAGTCTTTACACTGCTGTATCCAGAGGACACCTTCCAGAGCTCTCACATGGCACCACTGCTGGGTCCTTTCTCTCCTCCCTATGTCTGGATTTACCTGTGTTAAGGTCTGCATCTGATTTTGATTTGGAGTGACAGTACACAGCTACTGATTGTGTACTGCAGTTGTTGAACGAGTGTAAGTTTCAGTCAGTGGTTGTCAGAGGACTCCACATAGCTCTGGGTTTGTGGTCCTGACTGAGCAGCATTGCAGCGCATAGTGCACATTCCTCTTTTCCTCCTTCCTCTGTGTGTGTTATGAAATACAGAGAAAACTTTGCCTGGGAGGCATAAACATACTTGGAGGGTTTCTACTTATTACCATTTTAGATCACATCTTGTTGTTTTTATTTCCTCCAAAATATTCATCTTTGTTATTTTAGTTTCAATATTATGAACTGTGAAACAGTGCACACTTGTAATTTTTTTTTTTTTTTTTTGTACAGCTTGATTTGTGATTGTTCTAAGTTTGTGCTTCATTTGGCACCCATTAGTCTGGTATGATGAATATTTCTTCTGTAATGATGATCATCCCCGCATGTGCTCACACTCACATCTACTTCAGAACTGAGACACCTCAGTAGCCTTCTAGGAGGCTGCCAATACAGAACTGCATAGACTCAGGCAGAGCAGGGCATTCTGGGAATGTTTATCTGAGAGGAGATATTCAGGCTACCCCTCTGAGTCACATTAAAGGATAACTACAATGAAAATAAGTCTGGACACCCGGATTATCACACTTTTTTTTTTTGAGAACTGTCAGGGGGTCTACTCGTTAGAGCAAACAAAAACACATTTTTTGGCATCATAAAAATATTTTAGCTAAGAAAATAATATTGTTGGAAAATTAAAGATGGGGTCAGTGGATCTTGTTTTTTTCCTGTTAGTGATAACACAGTATTATATAGATGCAACTGCAGTGGCAGCTGGTCAATAGAGGGCGATAGGGCCAATGACGTTAAGACAAAAATGTAATTATAAAATAAAAATATTTTGAAATATATTAATATATTTTTTAGATACGCAAGATAAATATTTAATCTTTAATTACAAGTAAAGCTGTTTCGTTTGTCTTCGGATTGGTGCCGTATTTCCACCCCCTGGGCACAAAAATATTCTGCCACTGACTCTCGATAAAAGTTGTACATGTACAGTAGCTCCTCTGTAATGCAAAGGTATAGGAGAGCTCAGAGCTGACAGGAACTGATGGGTCTAAGATCGTGGTAGTGCAGCTCATTGACAGGTCCAGTCGCGGAAGTAAAAGCAAACTTACCAAGATAAGCTGGAGGGGAAACTGTTTGGACCTGAACAGCCAAACATCTAAATTAATCAGCTGTCCAAAGACGGATGGAGACTGTACACTCGGTCTTTTTCCAGGACCTGGTTAAGCTACAAGGCTTGGCTAAATGCAAGCAGCGAGGCTGAAGCTTTATTCTACTTTACCTGCCTGCCTTTACAAATGTCAGGATCTGACCCAGAATGGATAAACAGGTAGGACTGATTTAAAGCACTTTTTAGAAAAGTCAAAGAAGAATGAACAATCTGGGATTAATAATATAATATAGTGTACTTTTTCTATGTGTTTGTTAATTTGCATGCTTTCTCTTTAATAAAGACATCTCAGAAAATACATTTTAAAAATCTTTAAATGGAAAAAAAAAAATAAAACCGACTGATAGCTTCTCCAATATTATACTGGTACATGATTGTTTTAGGTTTGTGACACAATATTGGACCATGCAAAACACAGATTTACATTCACAAAGCCTCACAAGGGCAAAATTTATAAAAAAAAAAAAAAAATTTATAATGTGTTTTGTTGTTAGCATTCATATATATATACAGGTGTAATAACTTAGTATACTTTGATTGTTTTTTGGTATATGTCGATTATTTAGTTTATAGCCCCACCCGGAAGAAAACTCCAGAGGCCGCCACTGTCCAACACGCAGAATTTATTATAACAGGTTTCAAATTGTTTAATTTTCCACTCTTGTGTCTAGTTACTCTATTTTGTTTGTTTATATTTCTTTACAGTTTGTTGATATTTACCAAAAAAATACTATCGGGGAACAAATATTAGGCAGACATTTAAGAAGACTACAAAATAGTAATCTGGTGGTGTGTTTCCAAAATAAGAGGCCTGGAAATTAAGCATGTTGTAAATGTCAAGTTGATGAAATTATACTGAAAAGCAAACAGGGCTCATTTCAGTGATGAGTCCAATTGTAGGAGAAACATGTTTCTTTTTAAAAACGAAAAACTGTAGAAGGAGCAGTTGAAGCAGCACAGGGTTTTTACAGAAGTTACCAAAACGTTGCAGTCCGCAGTTGTGTGTGGTGATAATTGTGAAAAAAATTAATCAGATTAATTGTGATTAATCGATTATTGAAATAAACTTCAATGAATTTAGTAATCAGTTAATTGTTAACTGGAGTATAGAGACTGTAAAACATTCTTGTAGCTGACAGAGCGACCCACGTAGAGCAGTAATTATATAAAAATGATAAATATATATATATATTTTTTATTTTTTTATTTTTTTTTTGTCTGTCAATATTCTTCACTTTTGCCTATCTGAATATTAATGAATTCATTGAAAATATAATCGACAGATTAATTAATGTGCAAAATAATCGTCAGTTGCAGCCCTACTTAAAGAGCTTTAAGTTTTGAACTCTTTAAAAAATGTAGATGTAAATGTCCTTTCAGTGATGATTGTTTTTAATGTAGAGTTTGGGCAGAACAGAGTTGCCCAACCAATGCTGTTTAAATTTACAGTATTTAGCACAAACACAAATTGCATATTGTCAGCAGGGAAACTCCGCACTCAAAACATTGGATGGTATTTCTGTAGAAAAGCTTACAAAATCAAAGAATATTGATGTATTGATTTAGATTAATTTGTAGAATTATTAGAATTTGAAAACAAATTGCTGCACCCACACACTTCAGCTGCTCCTCCCCACAACAACAACTGTCTAAGTACAGTGTGGAGAGCAGGGCTCTTTACGGAGACAAGCAGGAAGTTGCAGCAGTCAAGACAGATTCTCTTCCAAAGGATAGAAAATTATTTCTACAAAAAACACAAATTTGTTACTTCAACTAAAAAAAAAATAGCCATATAAATACAGTTATGAAACTGTGCTCATTAAAATAATCAATGGCGGCTAATAACTGTCCGATGAACACACTGTTACTCGGCTCGTTTGACTTCCAGCTTATAAAATCTTAGAAAGTAGCTGGCAACATGTATCTAGAATCAGATTTTATTTAGAAGTTTGGATGCCGATAGTCAAAGATGGCTGTAATCACAATCTAATTCCCAATTAAAACTCCGCCATTCTGTGTAGATGATCAATAGTTGAAGATTGTGTTTGTGTGTGTTTACTGTATTTTCATTGTGTGAATTCTTGTATTTTCCTTAATGCGTTTCCTTCTTCAATGTTTTGCACGGCACACTCTTGATCTTTGTATCAGTAGTTTCAACTATTGCTGTACAGCGGTTGTAAAGTCTGTTTTATTTAATACAGTAGGGTTATTTGAAATTATTGCATCCCTTACAAAATAACAACATGCAAAACCCAAATTCCTCTCCGATTAATTCCACATAAATCCACAAATTTGTCACGACTTTTAATGGAGAGCATATTGTGTGAGTCTGTAATTCCACCAGGGCTGTCAGCTCATGGCATTTTAACCATATGTTTGGGCCGTAAAAAAATCAACTTCCATCTGTCGGTCTGCCTGTCACTCTGCATCTGTGTGATTGCAAAGTACAACATCCAACGATTATTACAAGGCTAACAGCCTCTCCAGCTCTCATGGGATGCTTGTGAACAGCGGAGAGAACACAGAGGACTGTCACCGCTCTGTTGTCTTTTCCCAGTTCTGATGCTTTGTGAGAGGGTACCAGTTTCACACTGCTGCTGAAGAGTCTCAGATTAACAATTGTCTGAGATTACACAAACTGCTAAGAAGAAAGAAAACTCTCATGTTTGGTCCTTAAAGCAGTGACTGACAGAAAGCAGCTTTCTGAACGTATTAGAGGCTGTTAAAGGTCCTCTTTTATCCTCAAGCATCCCTCTGTCTGTCTCTCATTGCCAGAGATCTAACTTTCCAAAGAAGTGCTATCAAAGCATGGGTCCTCTTACTGAGCCGTACAGAAACAGCCTGGGATTGATGTAGGCAGGAAAAATAGGATGTCACCTAAAACACCTTTACAAAGTGTGTGGTGGTCTTTAAGGATAAATGTTGTAACAGAAGTCTTCATCTTGAATCAGATAGTGTCCTGGAAGTGTTTGATCACAACAATAAGAAGTTTATGGATAAGTGACTTTATCACATCTAGCTGCTCCCTTTGGACCCAGCATTGTCTTTGAAAGCTCCTGTTTTAATTAGAAAACTGCCCTCTCTCTTACTTGTTTTCTGGTGGTTTTACCAAATGTTGCTGTGGGATAAAGATACTGACATTTGGGGGGGAGTGAAGGATTCGGAGCAGCATGCCATGCATGAGGCTAAGGCTCTGCTAACCATGACTGGAAATCACTATCCGTGCCATCAGGCTTTGTACTTGTTAGTGGTTGCCCTTGTGGTTTTGTCAGGAAGTTTTTTTTTTGTTGCCCATGGTGACTACAAACATGTTCTGCTTTGCCCTAAGACCACAGCACAGTAAGGGATGCTGTCCCTGACAGTGACTTCCTGTAACCCGAGAAGATTTTCCAAAACAGAAGGCTGCCAGTGAACATGCACGTTCACTTAATCTGTTTTGTCTGTCGGGTGAAGGGAAACGATTTCTCTTGTAATTACAAAACAAAAGCCTTTCTTAGAACCCTTGTTGTTAATGAACAAATGCATGCAAGTTAGGAACACACTCCATGCTTGGATTCAAAGGCAACAGTGAGGCAGCATGTAGCCCCAAAGCTCTTAATAACAATTAGAAAGTTCTGAAGAAGCTGCAAAGCTATGTTTAGGTTATAAACCAATATCCAAGGCTTTGAACATGTAACATAGACCTGTTCAATCTGTGCTCTAAAAAGTGTATGGCACAAATCCAACTCCATGAAGTGACACTTCAGCATTTTAGTCATGCGCCCCATGGTTTCTGTATGGGGTGCAAGGTGCTCCCAGAAAAGTGCTATTTGTAAAAATAAATCCTTAAAATATTTTTGAAGTTACCACAAGCAGAAATATGATAATAAGCATATAGTACAAGATGAACAGTGGCAGCAGAATCATGCCGTTAGGATGCTTTTGTTCAACAAACATTTTTGTTTTTTTAACAGTGTCCTGTCTGGCGATGTGGCAATAAGAATAATGGTCTTAATGTCAAAAAAGAGCCCAACAGATTTTACTTTCACAAGTGGAGCAGTACGGTACGGCTATCGCCATAGTGTTCCGCTTGATTTATGCATATAAATTGCTTTATTATAATTATGTAGGGAGTTTTACAGATTATATGGACACTGCAATGTAGGTAGAACAGGAAAGGAAAAACAGTAAAAAGGAGAAAAGATAAAAGAAAGAGGAGATAAAAGGGAGATAATAATAAAGCATTTTCAGTCTGCTTTATCACCTGCAAAGAGATGTAAAAAGAACAGCACAACCAACGGACATGCTACGAGACATACAATAAAGCAACACCTAGATACTATCGCTGAAGCATAAGTAGTATTATTTAATCAACACACATTAAAACTGAGTTGACGAGTAGATGGATAGAGTGAAATATAGAGAAGATCAATGGAATGAAATACTTACTGTAGGACTGAGGCATTGTTTCACTTTTCAGCAGAATGGTGATCGGCAACAAACTTTCAGAGCTACAATTATATTATTTCCATTCTGCTAATATGTCTCATTATGAACCAGTCAATGTTAAAACTGAAATTTCTCCATAATTGACATTCACAAAATCATGTAACAATAATAACAGTCTCTAGAATTCAAAGCTTTTTAGCGGGAGAGTATAAAAGAATTGAATGTCTAATTTCAGCAAAGGGTTATCCTAAAAAATGGTGAGTAAACAGTTGGGGCCTTGATATGAATTCACATCACACTTTTCAGATTTTTTTATTTGTATAACAAACCATTCGTCCTCTGCCTACCTCTTTTCTATCAACCCCTTGATCTATCACATACAACCCCACTAAATGGCATCAAGCTTTGTGGTTTTAACATAAAAAAAAATCAAAAAGGTTGATTGTACATGATCTACGTATTTGAATATATTTGTCTGCATTTGTATTTAACACTCTTTTTGGGGTTTCTAATTTTGATGGCATCTCTGTTGGTGATACTGTATCACCTACTGCTCTATGTTACACCAGTTTAACTTGCATTGTAATTTTTTAAATATTAATGTAAGTGCACATCCTGCTGTGCCACCCCGCCACATATCCCCACACTGCAAGTACACCAGCAGTTGATTGGAAGCCTCTCTTCTGATATTCGTCTGTCATTGACATGCAAGACGCATCGCACAGATGCTGGCGCAAGGTTAAGCATGCGTGACGCCCAGGCTTAGGAACTGCTCAGACTCTCCCTCTCTGTATGCCTCGCAATAATTCACCCTCTAAAAACGCAGATTATTTCTTTTGCCTTCAACATTCTTCAGTTCCTTTTTGTCTTGCGTCACTCTTTCCTGCTTAGGACATGAAACAAAGCAATAAATGTAGTCCATGTGCTGTGATCAAACATCATATTATCTACTTTCTAAGCCCTCTAAACTCTACAATCCCCTTTGCTCCACTATGAGTCTAAATCAGTCTTTTCTCTTTTGGAGTGTTTAGCATTGCTGACATGAAGTATTTAACCTTATTGTCTTTTTGAAGGTTTTTGCTTTGCACAATTCCTAACAGACGTGTTTGAAAGCATATCAGCAGAGGGATTTTGCTGTAAATCTTTCTGACCTCTTGTTTCACAGACTATTTTCTGCTGTTTACTGACTTGCACTTCCTCGTACATCATACATCCATGTAGGTCTTGATCGCTTGGCATTCTTTCCCAAATTGCCTCAGATTGCTTTCAGTCTGTTTTTTTTTTTCTTTCTAGATCCCTTCCCTTTTCTTTATAATAGAGCAGGACCATACCACAGCTAGTAGAGGATAGTTTGCTGTGGTACAGTCATCTCTTTCTTCCTCTGGTTTTGCAGATTTTTAAAATCAATTCTGTAAGAGCTGATTAGTCGTTAAACTGTTGGATGAGTGTTCAACTTTATCTAACTATAGCAGTACACCAAAGTTCTGACTACATCAAAGGTGATTAGGATAATTTGTTTTTACAGTTTAAATGTTTTATTGTGAAAAAAGTGCCAGAGTGACCTGAGGTTTCTCTGACTGACTAAAGCATTGTTATAGAAGTAACTGAATTGTCTACAACTCTTAATTTGTTTGATTGGTGAAATTGGCAAATTAAAAGTGTTTATGTAGACTTTAATTAAATATTTCATCACTATCATCAACTATATTCCCACAAGAATATACGCAAAGCTCAAAATTCCAGTTACTTTTAGCATAATAAGCTTTTTTATATAATGACACTACTTGAAATATGATGTTATGTAAAATTTATTTAACCTCAAATAATAATAATATTATTAATAATACTGAACACACTTTCTGTTTGACACGATTGAATTGAGAGGAATATTTAGACAGAGAAACCCTATTTTTCTTTCTTTTTTTTTTTTTTTTTTTTACAGTAACTGTATATCACTGGTTTTAGAGTCGAAATGTAAAACAAGTTGTAAAGTCCTTCACTTTACTTTCACCCAGGCTTTGAAACTCTGTGAGAATGTTACTTAGTAATTGTTATTTTATGGGTTTTGCTTGATGGCGTTACTGAAATTAAGATTTTAGTTTAATCCATGCTGAAAAAATAAATTACTTTAAAACAATATTTAGCATAAACATTGATGCAAACTTTCTAATTTCCACATTCATATTTCTGCAAAATGTTTCCCTTGTCCAATGTTGCACGAGTTCATCCAGATAAAAACATGCAACCCTCTTTTGTGGATAATTCATTGAAAAGCCTAACAGCATCGTGTAAATGTACTTTTCCTATGAAGATAAATAACAAGGAAAAAAGCAGAGTGATTCCACATGTTAGCTGTGTTAATGCTACAACATTGATGTTTGAGAGGGAATTAAAAAGGTCTGCATCAGGGACACAGAAAACCTCAAGTACACACATATAATATAACTATCTGTTTAAATAATAGTTTTGCAGACAGAAACAGCCCAATAATGGGGTTCTGGTGGTATAAGCTTCCTGTCAAGATGCTTGGCTATAAAGCTCCAATTCACACAACACTCTCCTCTACTGTGGTACCAATAAACAGTGGGAAATTGTAAAATTAGCTGACAGTTCAGTCAACCGCTAAATAGGGAAGCAACAGAACTAGTTTCCCCCCACACCTCTGTTTAGTTGTAAAGGCGATGGAGGCTAACATTACTAATAATAACACAGATTATGGTGACGGTGAAGCCAGACTGATGTTGACAACTAGAGCAGAAGAAGTAAAAACACTTAGTTTCCCACCCTACTACTATAGCTGGTCACCAAATATCAGTAGAAAATTGACAGAAAGGCAGTAGTTGTACAGGGCTGCTGCTAAATACATAAGTTTCTTTTTTTGTGTAAAACACCCTCTATCGATAGTTATTATTCGTACCAACAACAAACTGACTGGTAAAAAGCTCGCTCCTGCAATGTCCACCTTGATCTTCAATACTAGCTATTGTATAGAACATTCATTTAGAGGAAAAGACCTGATCATGAATTTAATGTGGTTACATTCAAAAAAGGAAACTGTATTTAGATGTTTACATTTAGGTTATGCAGTGTTTTAAAAACTTATTATCTGAATCAGCATGTGGGAGTTTATTGACACCGCTGATAGAAAAGCCTGTGATTTTTATTTATTTTTTTCATATCAGGGCCTTTTGATAAATCATGTAATGTTCACAACTCTGGTGTCAGGAAAAGTAATAAATTAACCAATTGTTGTTTATAGTGAATAGGTCTATCATTTCTCTTCAGTGTTATAAAACCTAGCACTATTTTTGGTTTTTGAGCTTACATTGCCTGAATAATCTTAGTTATTTCTGCTTCACAGAACATTGACCAATGTCTTTAACATTTTGTTCTTTTATCTAATTTCTCTGGCAGCATAATATATATAATATAGTGTTGTCTGTCTGTCTATTGAAAAAAATGGAATAGCATTTATTTAGATTTTTAGATAGTAGCAAATACTTTTTAACATTTTTTATTTCTTGTCATTGCTGATGTTAATCCAATATTGTGGGACTTCTTTTGTAACAGAAACCTCAATGCCTTAGAGAAAAATTAAAACCCTTGCTGTACAAATTGAATTCAGTTTCATTTCAATTCAGTTTATTTATATAGCGCCAATCCACAACACGTCACCCCCAAGGTGCCCCACAGAGACAACTCAACCAGATCACACAGCCAAACTGATTCAAAGCTTTCTATTTAAGGAAAACCAGCTGATTGCATCGACTCATTGACTTGAAGGCAATCCCTCACTAAGCATGCTTGTAGCAACAGTGGAGAGGAATAACTTCCTTGTAGCAGGAAGAAAACTCCAACAGAACCATACTCCGTGTGAGTGGCCATCTGCCGAGGTTGACTGGGGTTCAAGGAGTCAGAAGCAGACATACAGAAATAAGCAGAGATACAAAAGGCAACTGTCAACGAGCTCCACGGGTGGCACTATCCAGGAAAGATACAGCCAAGGAGACAAGCTCTGTGCCAGCTCCCATGTCGGAGATTACAGTTAGAGAAACAGGACCACACTGAAAAACAGGCCAAGGTCCAACATCTATAAACAAAGGTGTTGATGGCAGCAGCACAGCTGATATTTTTCTCCAGGATGGAGTCACAGCCAAACATGCACAGACCAGATGAAGAAAAAGGAGAAAAAGCAGAGAGAACATAGTGTTAGAGATTGAACTAACTAATTCTGCAGAATGGGTGAGTAGAGATAGAATAAAGCAGAATGATGAAATGGTTCCCTATGTCTAAGCGTATAGCAGCATAAGTAAATTGACTTCTACATTGTTAATATCAAGTTTTATTTAGAAATGACAGCCTTTCCAGAAGCTCATAAGACATTTAGAACCTGCAAGTAATGCCAAGAATCGGTGTTGGACATTAACTAAACTGGATTCTACTCACTAGGCACTGGCAGTATAGATGTAAAAAAAAATATATGTATCACAGGCGTTATGTGACAGTAAAAAGAACTCTATGGCTTTGACTGCATGTCACTGCAATCAAAGCCCTATAACAGAAACACTGGTCTTAAAATATATCCAAATTTAAATTTGACTTAACTGTTACACTAGTTACATAACGTTGTGGTGTTTTATTACTGAATACAGTAACTATGTTCAATATTGTTTTCAAATTCATTGATGCTACTATGGAACCAACAGCAGAGAAAACAAAAGCAACAACCCTGGTAATACTGACGGTCTTTGGAGCTTTTAGGCTTCATTGTCTAGAATTTCTGACAACATTAATTCAATTATCATATAAAAATAAAACATTTTTTCACAATAATTATAAGTAATACAAAAAATTGCTTTCTCTTTTACTCAATAGCAATTGACAGGTGAACAAAGAATATCACCGTTCTATGTACACTATGTATGTAGTTCTATGTACACTAAAGGAATAATGGGAAGATTTCTTAACAAATTAAAAATCTAATTATTAAGCTCTCTCATGGATACGGTGATAAAGGTTTTACTGCCAAATAGTTTTATTCTTTGTTCTAATGAAATTGGGAAATTAAGGTTGGAAGAATTCAGAGACTGCAAACCATTTTAAACCTATCAGCTCTCAGCACCAAAAATGTGAGAAAAAACGGAGTATGGTCCGCGTTTGCTCTGTTTTCTGCCACAAATGAAAGCCTTGTGACAGTCTACACTGGATGTGTGTTGATGAATCCTGACACCGCTCTCTATTTTTCCTTTTCAATTCACCTTTCTGTGTTTGGCTTACTGTCATGCTCATTTGGTCTTATGAAATGTACAAATCTTGCCCGAAATTGACTTAATCCCTACCTCTGACGGAGGTAGATGAGGGATCTCCGTCATGTCTCAGCTATGGAGCCAGTAGGGATTCCTGCACTAGTGTAACTTTCTGAAGGACTGGTGTGGAAATGTCCCAACCAACTTTGGGCATGGAGGGGTACAGTCCCCGACAATAATTTCCGCTTTTTTCCCCCTTTTGCTGATTTACTTTAGCCAGCAGTAAGTGGGGTTGGGTGCAGCTAATTGTGTTCAGAGCGTTTTCAGTCCGTGTTTTTTCCTCGCACTCCCGCTGCTCTCGAGTCCCACCTCTCGGTAAAACATCATGGGATCTGTTGCTATTCACTGCTGACAGAGTCGCTCAGTGGAGGAGGAGAGACACAGCAGCACTCAGTGAATTTTAACTGGCAGCTACTTCGATATATGTTTCAGTAAAAGTTAGGAGACGGGTTGGTTAAATAATTTTACTGGGATATGCCACATGCAATAAAATGTATCTCCCAGTTTACAAGAAAAAATATGCAATGTTATAATAAAATTTAACATACATTTTGTCTTTTGCAGTTCAACGAGACTCAGAAATAGCTGTGCCCGCCAACCCAGAGAGAGCCAGAATCACAGGACACAGACTTAAAATTAAAATATAGGAAATCTACAAGAAATAAAGCACAAATAATAAAAATCAATGTATAAATGATTTTTGAAATATAATATGTAATATATAGACTTTGGCTGTCAATGACATATGGGACAAATGTCTAAATTTGATTTTACTGCTTGCGAAGGAGGATAATCACTGATGCAGCTTAAAGGAAGGCCATGGATGAATGGATGGATGGATGGAAGTGAAGTTGTGTCCATACTAGGGATGCATGATATCTTGATGTTGGCATCGGTATCGGCTGTTATTCGTCATATTTTATAAATGAATGTTTTTGAGCCCTTTATAACTGTGCAGATGACACACAGCTTTACAACACCATGTCACCAGGTGATTATAATCCAGTTCAAGTACTGAGGAAATGCTTAGAAGAAATCAATGCCTGGATGTGCCATAATTTTCTTCAACTGAATAAAAACAAAAAGGAAGTAATAATCTTTGGACCACTAGAGGATAGATCTCAAATTAGCACACAGCTTCAGTCGCGTCAGCTAGTAACTACTGATCAGGCCCGAAATCTAGATGTAGTGCTGGATTCAGACTTGAACCTCCAAAAGCATTTAAAGACAATTAGAAGGTTAGCTTTCTATCACCTGAAGAACATTTCCAGGATTAAAGGACTAATGTCTCGGCATGATCTTGAAAAACTAATCCATGTGTTTATTTTTAGTCGAGTTGATTACTGCAACAGTGTTTTCACAGGTCTGCCTAAAAAGTGGATCAGACAGCTACAGTACAGCTGATCCAGAACGCTGCTGCCCGTGTCCTCACTAAGACTAAGAAAGTAGAGCAGATCACCCCAGTTCTAAAGTCCTTACACTGGCTCCCTGTATCTCAGAGAATAGACTTTAAAATACTTCTGTTAGTTTATAAATCTCTGAATGGCTTAGCACCTAAATAAATCTCAGACTTGCTATCAGTGTATCAACCCTCCAGACCACTCAGGTCTTCTGGCTCCAGCCTGCTCTGCATACCTAGAACCAGAACTAAACATGGAGAAGCAGCATTTAGTTCCTATGCTCCACTTATCTGGAACAAACCTCGAGAAAAATGTAAAAGTGCGGAAAGCCTGAGTTCCTTTAAATCAAGACTAAAAACACATTTGTTTAGGATTGCCTTCGACTGTTCTAGTTAAAATGTTCAACTGAAACATCATTAGTTAAACTTTTTTATTTTCTATAGTCCAACTCTTTTTAATGTTCTTTCTTGTTTCTGCATTTTTTATTATTTTTTTCCTACTTGCTTTGATTCTGTTTTATTTTTACCTATATTTTAATCATGTAAAGCACTTTGCATTGTCTTTGTACTGAATTGTGCTATACAAATAAATTTGCCTTGCCTATAAATAATGCACTAAGGCAGGCATCTGTCTATAACTATAAATGTCAGTGTATTGTGGTACTCTTGTGTTTTCAGCAATAGGAAAGCATTCAATAAATATATGTTTGAGCTCATTTTTGGAAAATATAAACCCTATTGAAAGTGTTCAGGTTGAGTAGCTGTAGGTACATCAGCCAATGTTTATCACAAAGTTACACCCTTGGATTCCTGCATTGACCAGAATGACCTTTATTCAGGAATAAAACACAGGGATGATGGAGCCTGTTCATCTGTGGTCAGAGAAGATTTCATGTCATTTTTATATGGGGGGTTGCTGGAAAACACACTTAGGCTTACAAAGTTCTGATTAACTCTAGACATCTGTTAAAGGATTTTATTAAACAGTTTTTACAGACAAAACGTCCATTTCAAGGAGTTTGTGTGGGCTATAATATATTGTCATCAATATTCTGTATAGCAAACACAGTTTGAGATTCTTGGTTGCATTTAATCAGCTCAATGTGCCTGCTGGGGGACTAAATAATATAAATGTTAAATAACAGGCAAATTAACCTTGTATGATCAATATGAGTTGTAATATAAGTTCTCTCTGTAAACATGCAGCTAATTTTCTGGACTTTATGGCTGAATTGTGTTGTAGATTTACTGTAATAGCTTGTAGAGAAAGTTGAACAAGGAAAACACTCCTAAAAATCATTGGCGTTCTTTCAACTGTGAAATTAAACAAACTCCCCATGAGAGGTGACTCAATCTAAACAAATCAAAGCCAGTGAAATGGAACTCAAATTAAGAAAATGATGGATTTGCTCAGCATTTATTTGATTCATCCACTTTAAATGTTCTGCAAACAAATTACAGTTGTAGAAAATCACAGAATAAAAAGCATACTTTCAGATACCGGACATATTGTTTGTGTTCAGTGTGTTGGTAAACAGGGGCATGCCCATCACGCCCTCACATCATCTCTCTGCCTTTCCCTCCCTTGGATAAGCAGGCATTTCCTGTTATCTCAGCCCTGGCTATTGTTGTCTGCTCTGTGAGACAGTAGAGTATGTGCTCTACTGAGCAAACTAAAGCTGTTTCACTTTGTCCGAATCAGTCCGCATCAGGCATGGGGTGGGGGATGCTTCATTTTTTTTTTTTTTTTATCTACGGTCTGTTTTTAATTGCATCTGCACTAATTTGTTGTGCTCAATTTGTAAGATGTGGCATACCTTTTTAATTTCACTGGTGTTTTAGCTGCCGCACAAACAAAGTAATCTGTTTAAATTGAATTCTGACTAGACAACATTATGTATGGAGAACAACCCTTTAGTTGGAGGGGACCTTATGACAACAAATAAGTCAAATCAACGTGTATGACAGAAGAAAGTGAGTTGAATTTCAAAAGGAAGACTGGATATTTAGCATAATAGAATAATAATTGTATGTTTCTTATTGATTGATTGACTTTATTGATCTCACAGTGGAGAAA
>NW_015150556.1:158076-198060 GCF_000732505.1 Cyprinodon variegatus | reverse complement strand
TTTAAGTGCTGTTTTTTTGGCTGCCAACTACTTTATGTGGACTATAAATTTGATTATTGCGTCCAAGAAAGAAACTTGTGTTATTAAAGCACTGGGTACAGATTTTCTAACAGACTTCTGTTCAGAGTAATAACTTGATGAGATCTACTATCTCGAAATGTCCATATTCAGAAGCTCGGTAATAATTCTTATTTTTATTTAGAGGCATTCTTAGAATATAGTAAAGTTTAGACTTTGCTATAATAATATTTGCTTCTAAAGTATTTTTCCAAAGCATTTATTTTCACCTTTTCCTAGACTGTCCTGAGGGTAAAGGGATGATGAGATGCTTGTGGGATTCCCAGTTAATGAAAGATAAACACAAGGTCTGCACTGAGGTGATCCGAGGAATGGTCTCCCTCTAGGTCAGGATATGAGCTTCATTCTTAGGTCTTGTACTTGCATGCTTGACTTTTTACATTAAGTGAATTCTTCTCACTGGACGAATTCTTTCAAGATAATCAATGTCTGTGAATATACTCTATGCAGAACTCCATAAGTGGAAAAAATGTATGTTCAAAAGCTTTAATTTTGTAAAAAATCTTCTTAAAGGAAAATGTGTCTATCCGATTATTAATCAATTAATCGAAAAATAATCAACAGATTAATCGATTTGCAATATAATCGTTAGTTGCAGCCCTAAGTTACTATTTGTTGCTGCAGTTCTCCTTGTGCGTGTGTCTGTGCCTCTTGTGAGAACTATTTCAACACAACACATTAAGCACCATTCACTAAAAAGCATGACATTCAAATCATTGATAAAAAAAACTAAATAAGTATTTTGTCTATTTTTGCAATGGAACTACAACGCAAAGCTTTACTATTGTAATTATCAGCTGGCCATATAAAAATAGAAGTTTAAATGCTAGCGTTAGCCAGGCACTTAAATTGGCACATTACCAAAAAAGAAAAATAAAGTTATGGTTTTGGTGAGTGTGACATGAGACCATCACACTAGAATGAATTTGGATGCATGTAATCTAGGTTATTTAAGTCTAGATATCTTTATTAGTAATGGATTTTGATGCATTTACCAACGCATTTCATTTTGATAGGTAGGAATATGATATGCATGAGTCATGAGTTTACATACTATCTCAATTATAACATGTTAATAGAGGAAAAAAATAGAAATAGTAAGATACTACTAATGTTTGAAAAAACATTCTTATTATTGTCTATGAATGGCAGGTTTTAGTTACATTTCTTTTTCACAACTTTACAGGTCTTTCTTCAAAGGCTGCACACACACACACAGTTTTTTATGCATTATATTTTTGGAAAGGGAAATAATGTGTATGGAAAACATTTGCACAACAAATAAGCATTTGTGATCTCAGCACTGACAAAATACTGAAGCAAAATACTGCAAGCGGCATTCCTCACTCTGTTTCTTTTAATGCAGGTTTATGACAAATGTTTTTTTTTTTATCTTTTAAGTTACCATTTCACTGCTTATCCCAACACTCGGTACGCACTAAAGCAGCAGCTGAAGTCAGAGAAAAGTCACCAGCAGAGATGGAGGGAGTTTACTTTATATGAATAACTCATTCAAGTGCTCTGTCTTCAGAATGAGCCATTAGAGGGATCCCAAGGGATACTATGGAAGGGTAATGGAGAATATAGATTTAACTTGTGACCATCAGCAAAAATGCCAATTACAAAGGCATCAGTGGGGGTAGCCAGTAATATAGTTGCAAAGCACTGCCAGTAGGTGATTAATTTCAATCATTTTTTGAGTACTCTCCTAATACATTGTACTAAAAAAGATGATGTGAAAACATTATCTCTGTTTATATCGCTATATTGGTAACTTGATCCTTCTAGCTTTTAACATTGCAAAACAAAGGTATGAAAACCATCAAATAAAAGAGAGGCTGTTCTTCTATTCTGGGTTTCTTTCAAATCTAGCATTAGAATCAGCAGCAGCTATTAGTATTGGTTTTTATGGTTCTGTTCAATGCAGTAGCATCGTGCTTTCCACTCCGTCCACTTATGTCATCAATGTCAGGATCATTTCTAGGTTTTTCTTGACCTCTGTGTCATTGTATATCCAGGAATTTCTCTTCACTCCACTGTCTGTGTCTTCATATGCTGTTCAAATTCAAATAGACATAAAGTAAAAATCATATAAAGATTTATTACACAAAGTGCTTTGCACTACATTTTGTCATTCACACACACATTGATAGTGGTAAGCAACACTGTGCCTGGGAGATTCTGACAGAAGTGAGCTGTTCACACCGGCACCGCTTACTGCCATCAGTAGGCCAGGTGTCTTGTCTAATGACACATGTACTGAGACAGACAGAGCTGGGGTTCGAACTGGCAACCCTCCAGTTACAGGAAGAATTCTGCTTCATGAACCACTGTCTCTCCTGAAAACGCCTCCATAATCATTGGGCTGAATTGACAGTGTCCATATATTGACACCTTCACAGAGAAGATACAGTAGTCATCATTGCTAAATAGGCTGGCTGCTTATAGACTGTTTTTAAAAAGCAACAACAAAAGACATTGTTATAGAGCTGATTAGAAAGATAAAGTGCTGTAGAAGCAACCAGCCACAATAACTATAACCTCTGAAGCATTGTGGAGCATATTCTATTCAAAAGTCTGCAGGAGGTTTGCAAGACTGCAGTAAAAGTTTCAGTCAGTAATGATTTCAGCAGCCATGTCCATTTGGGCTGAAGGCCAAAGTTAAAGCAACATGGAGTTCCTTGTCACGTTTCTGCTTTCAATCCACCCTCCATTGATGTTGCCACCAAGCCAACATTCACATCTTTGTAGTTCTAATTCTACTCTAATTTCCTGAGAAACTAAAACTTTATAGGTGTTCAATAGATAATGTCATAATTATCAAACTGAATGAAGTAAACCATTTATATTTGTCACCATATTTCTGATGAATTTATATATTGTCTCTTGTTTATTTAACAATTGTTGAACAAAATCTTTTCAATAATATTCCAGTGTATATAGCTGGCATAATGATCAGTCTCTTTTCCTGGTCTGTTCAAAGGAATCTGTCATTTGCTCTTTTATGTAAACTGTGCATATCCATCACACAGTCTCCACAGAGGATTACTTTACTTAAGTAGGTTGACAGTTGTTGCTAAAGTTGATATTTAATCAAAGGAATCTATTTGTGCACAACTTACAGCTGTCAAATCTTTCTCTAGATTCAGGATAGCGAATGTTTGCCTTTTTATTAAAGTTTTAAGCATATGTCAATTTCAGTATAAAATCATTTAGAAAGGGATTCACTTTTATTGGGGTCACTGTACCTTTTACAGGGAAGGTGTGTACATCAACAATCCCGTCTTGAATCGGCACTTGAGTGTAAGGCACCATAATCCCCAAGGTTGTTTGGGCTCCTGTTCGTTTCCTCTGTTGTTTTCCTGAAGCCCCGCATACATGTGATGAATAATTCAGTAACGTAATGGGTCTATATTTGTCGTTGTTTATCTTGCCTCAGTGCCCTCACCACCATCTTTGCTGCCCCGCCAGCGTCTCTTCCAGCTTTCACATGTCTGTTTTTCTGTCTGGTTGGCAAGCAGGGGCCTCTTCCCCATCAGAGGATGCTCCACATTAATGAGTGAAGTGAAGTCATTTAGCAGGACTCGTAATGGCACATAAAGCCCTGCTGCTGGGCTTGATTAATCAGGGAGAGTGTTTGGCTCTCTCTCACACACAGGGTTGTCCTGTGCAGGATCAGCCGCTTGCCTACTCCAACTCTCTTTATTTTAGCACCGGAGTCCCCCGCTCTGCTCTTACCAGCCATCAAAAGCTGGAGTTGCTGCTTGTGGCGCCTGAGATGGAGAGTTTCTTGGTTTCAGTTTGGGCTTGACTAAACAAGTATGGTAATCCTGTAGAAAACAAAACAAAAAACACAACTGAAATTTATTGGATTTCCAGAAAAAGTATTAGAATCCTTTCCTGAAGTTGGGAAGCAGTCAAAATAAATTTTTTTGACAGGTTCAGCTGATGCATCATCAACTTGTGTATCTTTGCCCCAGTTTGGTAAAAGTTTGCCGGCTTTGTACTTGTAGTTACTGCTGTCACTAACTGTATTGCATCAGTCAAAGATGCTGCAAACTTATGTAATATGGCAAAGAAAGAAGTTTGGTATAATCCTGCCATTTCCCTTCAACTTGGAGAACACATCCATATATCTAAAGTGACTGGTTTGGGGGAAAATAATGACTAATATAATAAATATATACTGTTATAAACCAATCCAAACCTGTTATAATTAAACATATTGCTGCAAAGCTAAAAAAGTTAAAGTGATGTACATATAAATGCATTTTAATAGCAATTGTTTTTTAATTAGATTTTTCTTATTCATTGACAAATAATTCATGCTCAAATTCCTTATTTCTATAAAAAGTTAGCCCAAAGAAAAATTTTGCAGCAGATGCTTTACAGTGTAATTCTACAGACATTGTTCTTTATGGTAGAGTAATTGGTTGCTGTGTTTTTTTGCAGTCTTGATCACCTCTCACTAAGAAATGTATGGCCTGATTTACTGTAAGGGAAGTATGAATTAGTTTGGTGCATGTGGATGAGGCTTGCTATACTGATAACTTCCACTGCTTCATTTGTGTACGTTTCAAGCAAATGTTTCTTTTTTTCTCCCTGTTTTAAAAACAGTAGAAGAGCTGTCTGGGTTCTGAGTATTTACAGCCTGGGGCTTTGCGTTAATTTTCTGAAGGAAGTCACAGCAGGGCTGCTCAGATATGCGAGAATACTCAACATTGGAATACGAAAGTTTATAAATTCAAAGAGTACTCCTCTTGTGATTCACCCAATATCACTCATAACCTTCAACCCTTCTCATTTTTATGTCTGCCTGTAATCCCTGCTCTTATCTCGGTCTCTGGTTTTCTTGTTTCTCTGAAATTTTGCCTGTAATTTTTATCTGTGTTCTTCTCAGGCTGAACTGTGGGTCCAATTTCTGGATGTTTGGGGCTCTTACTTTCAAGTATTCAATAGCCCATAATCATAACTTATAAATGACCTAATACATTTTACCAAAGTATAAGAACTGAATGTATGTCAGGAAAGGAAGGGATGTTTCAGTTGCCCTTAGTAGAATGATAGCCTAACCTGTGCTTGACTCATTTGTAGAAGTGCTGTAGGTTAATCTCTCTGCTTGAAGGAGATGTAGGTAGTTCAGGCATCTAATCAGGATACATTCTGCTCACACCAAAGGTTTTCTGGACTCATCCAATTTAAAATAGACTCTGGGGCAGACCCAGAATTTGATATTGAAACTATATATGTTCTGTTTTTAGGGAAGAGTGAGTATTTGTATATGTGATATGAGTTTTTCAACCATAAATATTTAAATTTAAGACAGAAAAATGTGCTATATGAAATTTTAATTAAGACAAAAATTTTTAAAGCAGGTACAGTACAGTAGAAAAATAGCTCAAACATGTGACCAATGAAACCAAGACAATATTCCAGAAACAGGCCATTACATTGATTTTGAAAGTCAGTTTTAAATGAAATGGCAGGAAAAGTTGTAGTTTGAAAGTATGCAGACTTGGAAGTTTACAATCCTGGTAAAGTATTTTGTAACTTTTTTCTAGCATTAAACATCAGATAGAAAAAGCATGCAATTAGGTGACTATTATTTAAAAGACTATAAATGATCCCAATAGCTCCCTAATGTTTGTAGAAACCATAAATATAATTAACAAAAACATCAACAGCTAAAATACATTTATTTTTTCCTCTTGTATTGTTTAGGAAGCCTAGAATCACAATAACAACTTTTGCTGCACAATAAATTGTTAGAGCAATTATTGCAATAACTGATATTGGTTTGAGACCATTTTCAATGCATATATTGATAAAGGCATGCCAATGCACACCCTCTCAAAAATAAACACACCTTCATTTATAAAGAACATTAAACACTGAAACTTGAAAAGCTTCTAAATTTCCTAAACAAATGGACAGGAAAAAATAAAGTAAAATGAACAAATTGTAGTCTCAGTCTTCAACAGAACATACACATGCATGAACCAAAAACGAATCCAAAAATGTCAAAAGGAAAAAAAAACTTTAACGCCCAACTATCTAATCTCCCTAAGTATCTGTGTTAGATCATATGTAGAAGCATGTCAGCGAAACACAGAAAAACATTTCAGAGAAAAGACTGATTTTCATTTTATTCTTCCAAAGTTTTCGGTACATTTTCTCTTTAAGATTGGCCTGTTTTTATGATAACATCTCAGTGGCAGCACCTGCATATCTTGGGGAGGAAACACCTTTAGCTCATTTATGTATTGACCTGAACACACTTTTTTGCTGGCCAATCAGCGGCGAGCTTGAAATAAGCACATGGCTACTCATGCAGGTAGGCTATTTCTGTTTGAAAACATTGATGAGATAATGTCTGGTCTCTTACACATTTATTTCTAGAGATTCAGTCTGAATTTGGATTGAGATAGGGCAGAAGAAACTCTTTCCACCAGGAGGTTTTTACTGTGCTTCAACTCCAACGACACAAAATGTTTATTACTTAACCCTGTGCTCAGTTTTGTAATCTGTGCACATGGATTACTAAACTGTGCTCTCGGTTTGGCAGAAAAAGCAAACGTGGAACACTCAGGATGCTTATGAAAGGCAATGTAGAACATGTGTTGCATCTTTTATTTCTTGTGTTACCTACCTTTATGGAGTTTTGCTTTGAATCGCGCTCCCCTCCTTGAAAAGTAACTTTGGCACACTTCACAAAAAGTGTTCCCTCAGTAATCTTACATTGGCTTCAGTTTGTTATAAACAGTCTTTGTTGTGGCTGCATTTTTTTCCTTCAAACACAGTTACCATTACATTTAGTGTAAATTAAAATCCTTTACTTGTTTATTTTAAGAGCATCATGTACAGGTTGGTCATGACGTTGGGTTCAGTCTTGTATTTTAAATGACAGCCGGTACTGTTATGGTTATTTTAGGGCTCTTGATGAATTCACAATATACTGTGATTGCAGGTGTTGTGAAATATTTGTGGGCAATAAGTGATAGTATAGGGTATAAGTCTTTGACCAACACTGCAAATGGTTGTCCTCCAGGCCATTTGTCAAATTTGATTTGTAGCGGTCCAGTTTGGTTTAATTTTAGAGGTGTTTCCTCTGTTGTTTTAGCACCCTGCATCTGGCCGTTTATGTCTTCTATGAGCAAGTTGTTTAAAGAACTCCACACTTTAGTTCTTTCAGATTTAGAGATGTATTTAAAATAATAAATTCTAGGATCAATTAGAGTAGGCATCCTGAGCCTATGTGATTGGAGTTTTTACAAAGGCCTTTTTGAATCTCAATATATTGATAGTATCATCATATAAAGGCTCCATGACTCTGAAAAGGTGACAAGAGAAGATTTTATAACTATTTATATATTTTTTATTAATATTGATGCCTGGTCTATCACAAAAATGCACATAGCAATCTAAAAACGAAGAGACAAGGCATCCATCCCTGACACACTATTCTCTAGCAGTGGGTTTGATGCAGTTGCTTACAGATCATTTCCTGTTACTACCTGCACTGACTATGGCTTGGTTCTCTTCACTTAGCTTATAATTGTGCTAAATGTGTTTTTCATCACAGAATTTTTTTAAGGATGACAGAAAAAATGTGTTTTTTTGCTTAGTGTTTTAAAATGTCCTCGTTTGTTGCTTTTCTTTTTCTTCTTACACTAAAGATTTAATTATATTTTCCTATGTCAGCATAGTGGCGGCTCCTGTAAATATGTCACTTAACATGTCGATTCAGATAATCGCTTTTCCATTTCATCTCTAACAAGGGTGAAATAATCCGGGCCGAATCTATAATAGGCGAATCCAATCACTGAAGCAAATGCCTGTTGTGATTTGAAGTGCTGCCAGACTTTGATTGCCTCAGTGGTAAATTGATTAGCAGTGATCTACTGGTCTCCTTAAATGCTGATCCTGGGAAAGGAAGTACATGTATTTGCTTTAAGCTGACTCTCTGGTTGAGCTCTAAAATCTCTTTGCACAACCTCTTGGTAAAAACAAAGGTGGCCCACTGGCCTCAACACATACCAGCACATAAGCAGTCAGGTCTTTCAAGCTGCGTACATTAAATTGCATCATGGGTTGGCTGCCCAAATTATTCAAAGAGCCATGTTGAACCAAAAAAATTTAAAAACATGTCTTTCTGGAGACGCAAAAATGTAAAAGGCTTATATAAGCCTCCTAAGGGCTCTACAAGTATATTAGTCCTCTATCAAAATGACTAAGCAAGCTTAAATACATAATAAGCATTCATGATTAAATGTTTATTTTTACTTGCAGAGCATCCTGGGGAAAATGACACACCATGTGACTAATCTGCTGTACAATATTTGGTGCATTAAGTTTAACTTTCAATCACAGTATTAATTTATTATAATTTCTTGAATCAATGGAATTATAAAAATACAATAAATCAGATTTTTCATGTTATTTTGAGGATTTGAAAAAAAATGAATATGCATTAGACACATGGAAGTAAAATGCAGTTCTCTTCAAAGCACAGTAACAATGCAATCCTCTTTTTTTCCCCATATTGCAACAGTGCAATAAAACAGTCTGCAACAGCAGCCTTTTAATAAGGTAAGTAGGCTATGAAAACAAAAATAAGCTGCACACACTGGTTTATCTACAACAGCAACCTGCCTGGCACTGCGCCACGCTGACATGTGTCGCAGACTGTGGCGCAATCGTTGTTGAGAGAAATGTTAAAATTTCTTGTTTAAATGTATTTGTTATAAAAAAAAATTCACAGCAATTTAAAAACATAGAGAATTTTTGTCTCCTACATATTTTGTTAAAAGGAACAAACAAAAATCCACCTTTTTCCATGTGGTTTGCTTTGAAAGAGCTCCAGTGAACAGCAAGGAGGGGGGATCTAAAGAGTCACATTCGGTTCTGAAGCCGCGGGTTTCCGACCCCTGAACTAGATCAAGTCTGAATGTTTTATCCTGCTGTAGCTGTCTTGTCCGATTGTCACCACAGACTGGGTGGAAAAATAACTGGTCTTCCAGTTTGTTAATGTGCTTCCACCAAAATGGGGTAAATTAAGCTATTTAATGATTGCTCTATATACACTCACCGGCCACTTTATTAGGTACCCCATGCTAGTAACGGGTTGGACCCCCTTTTGCCTTCAGAACTGCCTCAATTCTTCGTGGCATAGATTCAACAAGGTGCTGGAAGCATTCCTCAGGGAGTTTGGTCCATATTGACATGATGGCATCACACAGTTGCCGCAGATTTGTCGGCTGCACATCCATGATGCGAATCTCCTATTCCACCACATCCCAAAGATGCTCTATTGGATTGAGATCTGGTGACTCTGGAGGCCATTTGAGTACAGTGAACTCATTGTCATGTTCAAGAAGCCAGTCTGAGATGATTCCAGCTTTATGACATGGCGCATTATCCTGCTGAAAGTAGCCATCAGAAGTTGGGTACATTGTGGTCATAAAGGGATGGACATGGTCAGCAACACTCAGGTAGGCTGTGGCGTTGCAACGATGCTCAATTGGTACCAAGGGGCCCAAAGAGTGCCAAGAAAATATTCCCCACACCATGACACCACCACCACCAGCCTGAACCGTTGATACAAGGCAGGATGGATCCATGCTTTCATGTTGTAGACGCCAAATTCTGACCCTACCATCCGAATGTCGCAGCAGAAATCGAGACTCATCAGACCAGGCAACGTTTTTCCAATCTTCTATTGTCCAATTTCGATGAGCTTGTGCAAATTGTAGCCTCAGTTTCCTGTTCTTAGCTGAAAGGAGTGGCACCCGGTGTGGTCTTCTGCTGCTGTAGCCCATCTGCCTCAAAGTTCGACGTACTGTGCGTTCAGAGATGCTCTTCTGCCCACCTTGGTTGTAACGGGTGGTTATTTGAGTCACTGTTGCCCTTCTATCAGCTCGAACCAGTCTGGCCATTCTCCTCTGACCTCTGGCAACAACAAGGCATTTCCGCCCACAGAACTGCCGCTCACTGGATGTTTTTTCTTTTTCGGACCATTCTCTGTAAACCCTAGAGATGGTTGTGTGTGAAAATCCCAGTAGATCAACAGTTTCTGAAATACTCAGACCAGCCCTTCTGGCACCAACAATCATGCCACATTCAAAGTCACTCAAATCACCTTTCTTCCCCATACTGATGCTCGGTTTGAACTGCAGGAGATTGTCTTGACCATGTCTACATGACTAAATGCACAGAGTTGCCGCCATGTGATTGGCTTCTTAGAAATTAAGTGTTAACGAGCAGTTGGACATGTGTACCTAATAATGTGGCCGGTGAGTGTACATTAAAGGTCAAAAATTTTACTTTGTTAATTTTTTAGTACTAATGCATGCTGAGACGTTTGGAGCTTGGCTTTGTTTAATTTGGGAGATCATTGTAAAAAAAAAAAAATGTTCATATCTGGTTCACTAGTGTGATACTACCGTTCTCTAACCTCACTTATTTTAACTTTCTTCACATCCATCTTCACTTAAATCATAATTGTAAAAGTCACACCTTAGACACTGGGAAATCAATTATAGGTTAAGCATCTTATGCTGCCTTCTAGGCAGCTGGATATGTTTTCCTTTATGATGAAATACATTTCACTAGATGGATTTTAAGACGGTGCCATTGTTTCCTAATATTTCCCATTGAGACACTGAACCTAATTATGCATCCTGTCAACATCCTTATTATTGATGACAAAGTATCCACTGCAGATATGTGACCTCTATCAGTGATGTTAGATTGTTCTACACTAACCTTTCTGTTATCAGTGCTGTGGTTAACAGGATAGGGGACATATTTTGATTGGTTGACAGGAAAACGATATGCAGGGCAGAGCTACAGAAAATGTTTGTTCCTGAAAACATAAAGCTGTACAGCGCCTTGAAAGGAGTGCACATCTTTTATTCATGCTCAGATGACAAGGTGTCAAGAGTTTTGTCAATCCTCTCATTTTTCCGTTAACCTTGTCCCTGTAAAACGCCCTGTCACTGTGTCTTTGGTTAAACACAAGGCCCCAATAGATATACAGAGAGACTTTATTCTGTTATACTTAAACAGACATGGGCTCTTTAAAGAATAACACAAAAATAAAAAATAATGTAAAAAAAACAGAACTGAAATACATGATAAAGAAAAGTTATAGTGACAGATGAAGGTGAATTCTACAGTCTAACGTCTTTGGTTATTTTTACCTCAAGGGTAGTCTGGATCAGGGTTGCCAAGCTGGTAGCACCTTTTAGTGGGGTTTCTTGGACAGATGTTTTCCAAGTGTGATCATCTCTCATGACTTTCAGCACCTTAATCAGCACACCAAGGACAGACGTACAACACCCATATGTCCCCACACTGTGTTTCTATGTATATCTGTGTATTTATGTTCTATAAATATGACTGATGTAAATACAGCATTGGTATTAACTTCCTGCTATTCTTATTCCTTAGTATAAATAGTTTTATTGCCAGTCATGTTAACTTTTACAGGTTTTTATTTTTAGAAATTTTGCACAAGTGTTAGACCCCTCAAACTTTACAGTAACTATGGAATAGGAGTTTAAGGTTGACTCTATTACCATAAAGAAACATTAACTCTGATTGGAGAACTCATCCTATTGAACAAGCTGGCCATGTGGCAACAACTAACGTCTTAATGAAATTATAAACTAGTTTCTGCCCTGAGTTTTTCACATTTGTGGAATGCAAATCTTTAAAACAGTGGTGTCCAAATTCATCCCTAAGGGCTGCTATCTGCCATGTAGAAATGTCGTTTCAAGAAAGAAAAATGGCAACAGCGGATTACAAAGCTAAGCTGAGCCAATAGGAACATATAACTATGTAGAGGAGTAGAAAGTACGATATTTGACTTTAAAATATAGTGGAGTGAAAGTAAAAATGATTTAAGTAAAGATACTCAAAGAAATTTATTGAGTAAATGTATTTTGTTACTTTCCACCACTGCTGATAGGAGCTGTTGCCTCCTCACCATGTTTTTATGCTCATATTTGTTCACGTAGTTACCAATTGGTGCATGGTGTGGAAATTCTGTATGCACTGATGCCACACGGAGATGTATGGAAGCCCAAAATGACATAATTTGGCCTTACATAAACTCACCTTAAGTGCTAAGGTTTATTTGAGCTTGACTCAAATTACCTCTATGTCAAATGTGCAGCATTCAGACAACTTAAAGATTTAGGTGGGGAGGAAAGACTAAACCAGATCTCTAATGTCACACATAGTGAGTGTTGGACCCACTTTCCTGATTTGTGCTACAGGCAGAGAGAAAATGGGAGGCTGATGAGTATTCTTCTCCTCTCTGGGTCAGACAGCCACTCCATCCCTGTGATACAGAAATAGGTCTCACCTGAGGTCCTCAAGCCTAAAGTACAGCTTACCGTCACTTTCACCTAAAGACTAACCTAAACACTGTTTGTGCCTCTGCTCTAATATAATAACTAACTAAGAAATCCTTCCAGGGGCCTCTTGTCTATATTTGCTATATGACGTAATTACTGTAGACAAGTCTAATAGGACTTGTTTAGTGGCTGCAAGGCACATCCATCGCTGCACCTGCAGTATATGGCTGGAGGTGAGCAGATGCAGAAAAAAAATCCTGCAGTAGACCCTTAATTGCTAAAGAAAGATTTTGAGCATAACATCTCATACTCAACTCCTTCCATTTACTCGAGACTGAGTTTTGGGGGCAACAGTCTCAGGAGGGACTCCAAGACCTACCTATCCCTAGATCCCTGGTCTAGCACTGCTGGGAGAAGCCCTAGGAGCTCCCAGGCCCCGGGGTCTCCGGCATTTAGGGGACATCCAACATAGATGTCAAGGCCACCTCAGCTGGATTCTCTTCATGTGGAGTCTCTAAGAGAGTGCCCGGCCACCCTGACCAGAAAACTAATTTCAGCAGCTTCAATCTGGGATACAAACCCCCGCAGTATCAGGTTGGAAGTGAGCAGGTGTGGGGAGAGAAAAAAAATCCTGCAGTAGATCCTTAATTGCTAAAGAGAGATTATTGACCATAACATTTTGAGCTCAAATCAAGGGGAAGTGTGTAAATAGGAACAATTAGAGTGCAGCGTGTGTGGAAAGCAAAGGAATGCCAAAAAAAAAAAAAATGCAAAAAGGAGAAATATTTCGATTTTTTTTTTTTTAAAGAAAGAAAATGGCTAAGTAACATTAAATTCATACATCAAATCAATGGAAAAAGCAATCCTAAATAAATAAATGCCGAAAGATTTTTTTTTTATTAAAATTATTTCTTACATATTTTATGACCATGTGCTGAAGACATCATGTTTTTTTTGTTTGTCTCTCCTTCCAAACAAAAATTATTCTTGCTACAACTAAAGCAGTCAGTCAATGACAAGGGCTTTTCACAGCTTTTTTTTATTGGCTTGCATTTCTGCATAGTGGAACGATCTTGCAGTTGGTGTCACATCATTTGAAACTTGGACTGCATATTTTTTTTGAATAAAGTTTAAAGGGTTTTGTTCACATTCCCAACCTATCCTTTATCTGATGCGCAGAGATCAGTTGTGCTTTAATCAGGGGGGGTTGTGGGGGACATGCACAATACAGATCAACAGAAATTATATGAAAGGATTTCTATGTTTCCACTGCTTTGATAGCCAAGACAAATAAGGGATATACTGTACAAAAACTCAGTTTTTCTTTTAGTGTGTTTTTTTAAGCTAATGTATCACATTGGGAGTTTTTATTGTGTTTTAGATTCAAGTGTTCCAGTGCTTAAAGCTACAGTGTGTAATACTTACAGGGATATACAGTCAGAAATGTAATATATTATACATAACTATGTTATTTATCATCATCTACGAGCTCAGCCTCTTAACCTTAATATTTGCGTTGCCTTAGAATTCCTTATTTATAATTACATAGGAGCGGGTCTCGCAGCTATGGAGGCAGACATCTTTGCGCTACGGCAGCGCAGAGCCAACAAACTAGCGATTGCGAGATCGCCCATTACGCTCGAAAGTAACTACGGCAAGTTGAGAGAGATGAACTGAGACGGTACTGAACAATAGATGGCAGTATTATGCCTGAGAATACTATCTGTAATTATCTATGTAAACAAACCTCATCACTTGAGAAGGTAGGTGATGCGGACGTCGTGGAAGACATTTTGTCCCGTAACGCTCGCCTTACTGTTGGGGGGGAGATGTTCATGTTGCTGCGGTCTGCAGTCTGGACGTTAGATGTCGCTGAAAATTACACACTGTAGCTTTAATTCCAAGTTTATGTTTATACATCTCCTTTATAATAGCAGGGGTCACCAATCTTTTTAGGGCTGAGAGCAACTTCATGGTCACTGAATCATAGGAAGAGCTACCAATACTGACCTGGGAGCTGGAGGATTCATCATTCATCTAAACGTCATGCACAATAAACATATGCCTCTTGCCCATTGACTGCTGGAGACATTGACTGCTGGAGATAGGCACCAGCACCCCTCGCGACCCCACTCGGGATAAGCGTGTCAGATAATGGATGGATGGATTTTAGATATTGTAATTTTGAAATCTCTATAAATGCTCTATATGATTAATATGACTGAATATTTTATAAACGATTAAAAAAGTAAAGCAAAAGAATAGAATTGCATTTCAAACTTAGCCTCCAGGTGAGTTGTTCTGTTTTCAGAAGATTCTGACGGCACCCTGTGTGGTCCTGTAGGGCCCTTTGGTGACCCCTGCTTTTAAGTTACATGGGCAAAGAAGCAAAAGAAATGACTACTATCAACAGGTTTACACAAAATGCACGGCTACAGCTATTGATGGATTTGGTTAATTCTCTTAAAACATATCAAATCCAAGATCTTCGACAATGTGGTTCATAACCTGACAAGCTCTATCGCCAAGTGGTCTACTTAAGTAGTATGTGTTTCACTAATGCCTCACGCTAAAGGTAGCCTGTTTATTTTAAGGTAATATAAAACTTGACCTTGAATTTAGCAAATGGTGACGGTTGAAGCTCTTATCTCAACTGATGCCACTCTTCGATTTGATAACTATGTTTTATAACCGTCTGTACTTAAGCCATTACCGTCGCCTTCTTCTGGTAGCCGAAGTATTTCCTTACAGCTAGGATTCAGAGCGAAGCCGTGCGCAACACTGCACCCTGTCTGAAAGGGTCAAAGAAATGCAGGAATAGTATGGTGGAAAACTTCAGTTGTTTTGAAAGTTATTTTTTTCATACCTGAGGTCACCTTAAAACTGATAAGCAGCCGTTTTTTTCTGCATGGGACTCCTAAGTACCACCATATTATCTTTTTGTGGTTTTGATGTGACAAAATAAAAAGAATGTTAGATTATTATAATTAATCCATAAGTCAGCCTTTACTTTCCAAGTCTATTTTCAGTTCTCATAACAAACCTGAAACTCATCCTCTTTTATTTCTCTTTGCACAGGTTGGCCCTTTACGTGTACGAGTACTTGCTGCATGTAGGAGCACAGAAGTCAGCACAGACCTTTCTGTCAGAGGTAAGTCACCAGAACGCTTCTTTAGTTTATTTCCAACAAGCAGCAGGTTAAAGTGCAGAAAGACTTTCTAACGCTGCATTAGATTGGACTTTGACTGTGCCTCAGACACATTCTATCATGCTTTAGCTGATGTTTTGGGCGGACATCACATTGTCTTGTTCCCTCAGCTACTTGTTTGCCGTTATGTCCCCCGATTATCATGTTCCTTCTGTACAGTGAGATGTAATCTAATTTTCTTTTCCTCTCTTTAAATTTGTGGGGTTACGAGGGGACAGGGTGATGCTGAGGCCACTTGATTATTGTGCTCCAGAGTAAATTATGGCAAATTACAATGCAGAAGGCAGCGGCTAGAGGCTTGTTGTACATCAGCCAGAGGGACAACTGAAACAAGGGGGATGGAAAAGGTTACCTCATTGGCTTCCACTGACTTTCATCAATTTGAAATGTTTTTCATCACTTAAGTCTGTGTACATGCTATATGTTTCTTCTTCCAAAACGGTTACTTGTTTCACTGATCAGTAGCCTTCATTATGTGATTCATTTTGGCATTTGTCATTACTAAAAGCTGCAATATTAGTATTGTATCGAAATTTTTGTAAGTTGTGGAAGGACACCCTATATGGCACAGCTACATTCAAAGTAATAAAACCACTTTTGAGTAGAAAAACATGCAAAGTTCCTAAAAATTAATTAAAAACACTAAACATTTATAACAGGATCATTTCACCTATTCATCCTATGAGCCAGTTTTAAGTGAAGTAAAGTCTACCAGACCTACTTTCCATGAAAATGAAAAACATTTATTTGTATTTATAAATGTATTTGTTGTTGTTTCTCTCTCTACAGCAAGTTTTTATATAGACCCCAATTTCGTTTTAGTGGCTTAATACAAACAGTATTTTTCCACAAAATGCTATTTTTTTTAAAGTAATACATCCACAGAACGACTTGAGAGGTTCAGTATAAAGGTATTGATTTTACGGAAAACAATAGTATGTAGATAATTGTTTTATATAATTTTGATTTAAAAAAAAGCAGCATTATCTTTGTGATCTATGGAAAAGGAAAAAGTGTGGCTCAAAATTCTCGGACGTTCCTTAATTTTGGGATCCATGTGATTATGTGGTTTATCCTTGCTGATATACTGGCAAATATGGTCATCAGACAGTATTTAACATATTTTATTTTGAATAAATACAGCAACAGAAAACAAGAAATGAAATAGCATTTCCTAATTAAAATTCCTGTCAGGTATACCATAAAGTTAGCTCGATGCTTAGGAGAGTAAGGCTGTTTATTTTATTTAAACTGTCCACATGTGAAAGTAATCACGCTGAGGGGATCTCACTTCTCCATGCTAAATGCTAAATGGAGAAACCTTCAAGGAGTGAAGACCACAAAAAGACAGCATATGCTGGCACACACTGTATCTTCTTTTGTAAGTTCTCCAGATCACGGCAGCATTAAGGACATTGTCCTGATATGAACTGCCTGTGATTCTGTTTGGACTGAGCTTATGCTTATTTGATTTTTCTCATTCAATCAGCAATGCAATAACAAGTAAAATGAAAACATTTTCAAGGTATAAGTAAACATTTTCTGCTAGTCGTTCAAACAAACTGATAAACTTACTGAAGCTGCTTACTGTATCTGAAAGAATGTGGGACAAACAAATGAAGGCAGTTCCTGACCCTCCCTGAAAAAGACTTCAAAGCATGGCATTCCTTCATCTGATCTGCAGCTGAGGTCAGGACAGTCTGATTGAAAATGTGGTGATTCAGTTGTTCCTGTTATTTTAGTGCTTTTTCTTTCTGCTGGTGGAGCAGGTGGTACAATAGTCCTATTCTTTAACCCTGATATAACATTCCTGAGAGGGGAAGTTCTGAGACAAAATAAGTGCCTTAGTCTGATAAGAACAGTCTGCCACTGATGGTTGTATGGATTTCTATTATTTTGATGCAGATCGCTGGTCTTTGTGGTCCATGAAGAAATATCGAAATTATGGAGATCATTTCTAAAATAAATAGCATCTGATTATATTTGTAAGGGGAAAAAAACCTCTAGATTATATATTCTGTAATCTGTCATAACCACAAAAAAAGCTTGGAGAGGTTTTTGTGATCAATCAGTGTTTGTTTTTTTGTTTAGGGTCAGAGGTTAGATTTCACTGTGTGTTTAGCGGTAGGTCTTAAACAGCTCTGTAGTTTCAATACTATTATAGTCTATCGACAAAATAATTACCGGCATCATAAACCATATAAACTGACTTAAGTGTCACAATTGTTAGAATTTGTTCATTCTGAACCACAAACATTTCTAGGAGTAGCCTGTTTGTACATTACCTGTTGTTTGTAGATCTTGATCTTAGCTTTTAGATCTCTTAAGGATTCCTAACATTTCTTAGTGCCCGATATTTCTGAAGAGCAAAGTTGACCCTTTTTTCCCTTTAACTAGTTTAAGGGGAAAAAACTGTCAAAAAATATGATTTTTTTTTTTTGCCCATATGCAACCTGTATTTGATCTTTTTCATGGCAGTCTGAACAACACAGATCCAATTTTTTTCCAATGTGAACCAGGCCAATTGGCTATGTGTTCCTGAATCCGATACGTGTCTGATTTTTTTAAATGCGACCTGTGTCTGAATGGCCAGGTCGCAGTCATCCGACCTGATTGTTATTAATCCTCTTACTTACTGACACAACTTATGTTATTTTGTATACACAGTTGTATACCAGTTGTTTAACTAAATCGACTCTCCCCACATTTCCAAAATGGCTGCACTGTTCCAGTGAAATAACAGGAGTTTATTTTGTTATTTCGTTGGAGTAATACAACATAACAGACTACTTAAAGTTCATTGATCATATTTCAGTGATCAGTTTTAGTTTACTAATCTTAATTACAGAGATATTTTTTCTACCTGGAAGATGGGAAAATCTAATATGGGTTGTTTGAGATGTTTGTTCAAAAAGAATGGACTTATATTGACTAAAAGGAGATATCCTTGCACACAATCTTGATGTAAAGTAGGCCTAAATACACTTTTTATAAGACAGTTCTTGCTATTTCACTGATCTACAGTGTTTGAGTTTTTCCACAATGTTGGTTTCTTGCAAAAAATATCAACATGTTTCGGAGGCACTTTTATCTATTTGTGGTTATCAATTTATTTCATTAATTATTCATTTATAATTCATAGCCTGTTAAGTAAATCTTATTTGACATATTTTATTTTCAATTAAACCTAGATCGAAACCAGTTTCTGTAAAGTGTTGATGCTTCTTTGTTGAGTTATTAATGTTAGTCAGGTATTCATTTTGCACATTGGCTGCCAGAAACTGTGCTCAAAGACTTAATTTGAATGAAACGTATGTCACCCATTTTTAAACTGACTTGATTATTTTCCGTTTTTTAGGTATTTTAAGATAATTATGATTCACTGTTAGACAGAATCCATCCTGAGCTTTAAGTATGTGACTCCTGTATTTTTCTGTAGTTCATTAGGACAATGATAAAATCAGGTTTTAATGGATCAGATGTAACAAATGGAAAAGTCATTTGATATAAAGCGAAACTACAAATCAAACTTCATAGATATATAATGAAAAGACTGTGGATTTGGGAATAAAGACAGAAATAGGTCACATGTTTGGAAAAACACAGGGACTGAATTTTTCTTCAAGTAGAATGAATGAGTTTGTGGGCAGACTGAACGGTGGATGAGCTGTTTAAAGATGGGGTGCATTCCTCAGCCTGGTACATGTCTGACCTCAAACTCCTCCTCAGACTAAAGAGACACATTTTTGCCCACATACATGTTGAAATCAGTTTGAAGATAACCTCTTGAGCACAGAGACTCCCTTATCCACTTATGAATTACAGAATTTCCCTGTACCCTTTTCAAACCCTCAGAGCGTGTCATTCAGATGTCAGACAGGATGTTTCTGAAGCTCCTCTCTCTGCCTCTCTTTCTGTCTGTGTCAAGATCCGATGGGAGAAGAACATCACGTTAGGAGAACCTCCGGGGTTCCTCCATTCATGGTGGTGGTAAGTTTGGGTTTTAAAATCAACAATTTTGATTAAATCTGTGAATATTCTCCATTTGCTCTCTGACATGATGGATTGAAGTGTCCTTTTCTTTTCTTCTACTGTTCTTCTCTTCTTTGTGTCTGAATCTACATGACCTCTCATGCCTTACAGTGTTTTCTGGGACCTTTACTGTGCAGCTCCAGAGAGGAGGGACACATGCGAACACTCCAGTGAAGCCAAGGCTTTCCATGATTACGTGAGTCTGCAATGATGTTGCTCTATTTGCAGTTTGCATCAGGTTATTCATTTACCAAAGGAATACAATGTTTCACTGTTTGTTAAAGAAATCTTACATTTACAGTATAGCTGATATGATTGATATGAGGGTTATGTTTGTAAGGTATTTTAATAAAATTCTTACACTACATTCATTGAAACATCAGTGCTGCTGAAGTCTTATAAATCTAAGAGGACAGTTTCTTCCTGTCATAAAGTTTCATCATATGCTGTCGAACTTATTTAAGGTCTTCCCTCACCAGGAGCTTGTTATTGTGAAGGAAAGTAATTTGATTAAAGATGACATCACATCCACATCACTTTTTCACTTCAAACAAAATATGTATAACAGGCTTCAGATGCCTCCACGTATGGATGTTGTGATCTGATATTGATCTCGGCAATCTGTCCAATAAAACTAGTGTATGATTATATCTGCCTTCATCTAAAATTCTACTTATAACCACTCTACTAGATGCTGCATTGCTGGAGAACAGGCAATGTTTAATAACTCTGGGGAAGTTGTGTGAAGGGCGGCTACTAGTTTTTTTGTCTACCAGCTTGACCTCCTGGAGGGCTGGCAAGATGAAATAATTGTTAGAAGAAAGCCAATGTCCATTGCTTTTTCTTTGCCACAAGCCCTGTATTTGACATTGAAGAAATGTGGAGGAAGATGCTCTTGTCAGATAAGATGGAACTTTTATTATCTGGATAATGTGTAAGGCTCTGACTACGGCAATAAAGAGCAGTGTAAATGATCCAACTTAAAATAATGGGGCAGAAGAATCATGGTGTGGGGAGGTTTTTTTTCAAGTTTATATTTGTTCCTTATAGGAAAGGTTATCTAATTAGGAGAACTGTTGTTTTGATGAAATCTATAGATAGACCAATAGAATGTTTAAATATATGAATCAGCGAATGCTCAGTTCAGTTTTTATTTTCCTATATTCCCTATATTTTATCCTCATAGCACCAATTTACAACATGCCATCTCAAGGCGTAATCAGTTAAATCAGTGATTTAAAAAGTTAAAAGTTTTCTAAGGATACCCAGCAGGTTGCATTCAGCTTGAAATGTATTCAGGCTCAAAAAATCCAAAAATTAGGATTTTATTATTTATATGGACATAAGTATTTTGAATTTAAAAAATTATCAGACTAAAAATGCTTCATGTAAACATTCCAGTCAGAACATCCTCACTAACGTTTTAACTCGAGTAGCACTTTCCTCATTTAGAATAACTTGATCCTGACCAGCGTTTACATACAGTATAAACAGATTGTCAGTCAGCTGAAACCAAACCCTCAGTCGTATTTCATTTTTATTACATTTGGTGCCGATTTCAGTGAGAATATTCGGACTGACATGTTTACAAAACAGTTTTAGTCAGATCAGCCATCTATTCTGATAACTTCTGCCCATGTAAATTTTGCTCTTGACTTCAGGCATTATTCCTGGATGAGAATTTAGTAATGGTGAGCAGTTATTGTGGTGAACATTGAGTCACTGATTAAATTACAATTCAAAAATACCTATTAATCCCGAAGGGAAATTAAATGTTGCTGTAACTCATAGGGTTTTATTTTTTTTCTTTATTGTTTTCATTGAGGTTTTGTAGGTGTTGATAGCTGTAGCCAGGAATTTGCAGCAATTCCTCATACCAAGCATGCATGTGGCAACAGTGGTGTGAAAAACTCCTCTTTAACAGATAGAAACCTCCAGCAGAACCGGGCTTAGTGTAAACAACCTTCTACTCCGTCCGACTGGGGGTTTTAGCAGACCGAGCATAAACACATTACTGACTCAGGAATACTTTACATATTTGAGAAAACTAAAGCTATTAGAGGTAGTAGTGGCATTATCGAAGAGAGAAACACAGCTACAGAAATAAGTTCTGATGAAAGAGAATGTATATTTTGGCACAATAAAAGCCATCCAACTTTAATTTTATGTATTTAGCAATAACTCTGTCTAGCAGAGAGACTAATAAAGATAAACCAAATGTATCATCTGTAGAAGAAGTCTATTAAGCGGCACCAGCCCAGCCAATGCTGTCATAGCTGAATACATCAGGCAAGCATGGAGAGAAAAAAATGGAGAGAGAACATAAAGTTTAAAGTTGGCATGAATGTAAATATGCAAATTTGTAAAATTTTAGGAGAATTTTATAAACTGATGGAAATGGTTCATCATTTCCTCCAGCACCCTAAAGTTTTGAAAGCAATACTATAAAGATAGCCCAGGATAACCTTAGTTAGTTATAAGCTTTATGAAAAGGTAAATTTTAAGCCTAATCTTGAAAGTAGACATGCGTTCTCCTCACATTCTCAAACTGGAAATTTGACCCACAGGAGAAGAGAAAACCAACAGATCTGCCTTGTAATATACTCTTTGAAACCCTAGGAGTGAATTATCCCTTACTTGACTGTTGCTAATGAAGGGCCAGTAACACAAAGACAGTATAAATATCTTCAGCAATTGTTGTGTCATTGTTTTTTTTTCATTTCTGTTGTATGACTGGGCTCTCAAAAATTTGGAGTTGTCTTTCTATTGGTGTAGGTAGGTAGAAATAAGAACCCTGATTTGTTTTTTTGTTTTTTTATACAACAGTGAAGAACTTTTCCTTGTTTTAGAAAGTTATTTGTTTTTTATTTTTTACATTTAAAAATCGTGGCTCACAGTCAAATGTCAGCATTACTACTATAGTAGATCTTTCCAGTTTTGCCAGCAACATAGCTGTAAATGCAGCACTGTGGTGGTGCCAGTTCGAGTCTCTCCTGCTTTGGTCTGCACAATGTTGGCTTTTGGAAATTTCAAACCAGGTACTTTGAAAACCATAAAGATTGTTCCACCAAAAAAGCAAAAGAAAAAAATACCACAGTATTTAAGTAACATTTTCATTTTTTTCTATCAAAAATACTATGCCTATCAAAGTGCATGCATCACATTCACCTTTTTTTCTGTGTTACAGGCCTTAGAATTAATAAATCCAGAGCTGGTCAGCAGGCAGGTCAGGATTCTAAGGAAACGGGGCGTTATTATCGGCTAGTAGATGTCTAATTGATGAATCTCTACTGTAAATATCACCTACTGCTGGCTTTTATCTAACCATGCTCTAATCCCTGTTGCTAAAATTCTGAGTTCTGAATGTTTGAGGGAGGAATAGAGCCTCTTTTCTCATGGAGTTTTATGTTATTGTGTATGAGAAGAGACGCAGAGGTTCTCTTTCTTTTCCTTGTATGTTGTTCTTCCTCTCCCTGCAGTCTGTAGTCTGACTCATCAGATTTGTCTACAGAGGTTTTATTGAGATATATTGTTGGTAGAGCAAAGGTCAGGGGTTTCTGCCTACACCAGCAGGATCTTCTCACTCTTTGTTCCTCATTCCCTCTTTCCTTCTTTTCATCCTGCAGTTCTCTGCTTCTGGCAGTGGTTCTCTTCTTTTATCTGCTTCCAGTGAGGTGTGTGCAGGCATACGAGTGTGTGCACGCAGGTGAAGCTGCTGATGCTGGTGATGATGATCAGGGTGATGAATAGGCACTCCTTGAATGAGGCAGCGTTGTGATGATGTCATTCTGGCTCAGGGAATGACTGTTGGAGGGCAGCATAACCTCAGCCTTGTGAAACAAACACGGGTTGGAAAAAAAAAGCAATGAAAAGCAAGGGAGCAGTGGAAGATCTGATTGGAATAAGGAAACTGCAGACAGAAAAGGGATTCAGTCTGACAGTCCTAGAAATGTTGAAATCCTAGTTTGTGGACTTTTCTAATCTAATTTAATAAAAAAAATAATAAGAACGGAGCATATAGCAGTGTATTTTAAAAATCAATGGAAAAGGTCATCAGCAGTGTCTAACTCTCCATCTCCTGGGAGGATATGAAAGAGAAAGTACAATTAGTGCAATTTTAATTAGACAAAGGTCACTTTCAATCAACGCTTCCGATGGCAAACAGTGTTGCTTATCCAATCAGATGCACTCGTCACAGTTCTGTCCAACAATCAAACTAGAGGGAGGAGACAACTGCAGTAAACGTGTCACAGTGAGGTAAAAACAAAGCTTGGCTCAAATATGCAGATTCAATGTCAGCCTTACAACCAATTTAAAGTTTTATCTTACATGTTCATTGTGATTAATTTTACATAGTTAATTAAGGAGTCAAGGCCTAATTAATAGTTGGGAGATGTCAAAAAGCTCACGGGGATCTTCTTTTTGTCCTTTTTTATTTTACAAGAGATGAGATTATAACTCATTGTAAGATTTCTGTTCGAGGCTGATTCCACTTTAATGGTCTAATGGAGAGGTGATTGGCTCTGTTGTTTAGTTTAGATAATCAGGTTTTTCATCTTCTCTCTATTTACTTCTGTTAATGCAGATGCTGCTCCCACAACTAGTCTCAAGTCTTTAGGGATAATAGCTCAATCTTAACAGAGACAGAAAAGAGAAGTCAGATGAAAGAAAAAAGGGAGAAGAAATGTTATTGATTTCCATCTTGGGACAAGGCTTCAGAGGCATCTGAAAGGCCGTTTACAGTTCGGTTAAGTGCTTTGTAAATTGTGTACTCAATAGCAAATGAGCAATTTCCATTTGCCCTGGCCACTGTAGTCATAAAAACAAGTTATTTTTAAATTCCTGGCCAGGAAATGGTCTTATTCGAGACAAAAGTCTAAATTGTCTCTAACTCTAGAGAAAGAGATGCAAAGCAGTGCTGATTTTCGGGCTAATAACGCTCATGTTGTCTGTTTGAAATCTGTTCATGTGGTGCCTTGCAGAAGTACTCAGCCATAAAACCACACTCTAAATTATTTAATGTGATTTTTATGAAGTAAGCAGAATAAAAAAATTAGTATGCAATCTTAAAGTTTTGTTTTTCAAAGATTTATATTTGATATTAGTTTACTTATCTTTAAACTGATATAAATTTGAACAGTTTGGGGTTTATTTGTATGTCACCTCCTCTGCTCTTATTCATGTTTATCTGATCTTCTGCTGTATCTTTGCCTTCAGTGATCGTGTCAGCAGTTTTACCTTTTATCAAACATCTGTAGCTTCACTGGGAAAGACGGTATAGTCACCCCAGCGCTATTCTGCCTTCCTCCTGTGTGAAGTCCCTTTGGTGGAAGGCTTCCAGGTAGTGTGAGTGAGCTTCTCATCCTGTGTCTAACAGAATGACCAGCCACTCAATGATGAAGATTTCAACTGATTGTATCTGGAATCTTATTCTTTCAATTGTGGTCAGTCTGAACTTACCATTATGATGCTGCGAGTGCATTCACACCAGACAAGGTGTTTGCAGTAATTTCCATAAGCACCTTCGGAAATTGACCACAGTGCATTTCAGAAGGCCAGGACATCAGCTTCACCATGCTCCCTGCAGAGAGCGTCATCAATTAGGAGGTGCTTAGGCTTCTATCGGTTTGCCGGTGCAGCTGAGATGAACATTTTTTTATGAAAATGAAATTTAGGAAATATAATGCTGACAAACATAAACAAAGTAATGCTGTTAAGAGTTTTTTGGATGGTTTTAAAAAAAAAAGCTGTGTTAAGGACTGTTAAATCATTCATCACTCAATGTCCTTGCTCCAGTGCAGTCCCCATCCAGCCGCTGCCTCTCCCCAGCACTGGTTCTCTCTGCTGGGTTAGATACAAGGAAGTGCTGTCAAATTTGACCATTATCAAGAGGCAGCTCTTGGAGTGTATGGTGGTACTCTCCAAACTGGTTCCATCTCTGGGGAAATGGGTCAAAACCATAGTCATCAACGCCGACTGCATTGTTTGGCTGTGCTGATAAAATCTTGTTGAGTTAAAATCGTTTTAAGTTAAAACTGGCTGGACTCCTTCAATTTACGTCACAACCACAACCAGTCAGGGACGTTTGCTGCGACTCAATTTCACAGATTTTTCAGCTTCACTGCTGCCCGCTTCACTGCTCCTCCCCACACTGTTTTCATTTTGATACAGTGAGGTCAGTGTGAATTTACCATTATGATTCTGCTATTGCATGTATGACTGAGTCCTCTGGAAACGGCAAGGAGATTCTCAGAGATCCAACAGGGTATCATTAGGCTGCTGCTTCTTGTTTGCATGAGAGTAACCAGTTGTGATTATCAACATTAAATGTTTGATCCACTATGCAAAGGTTTGGCTTATAAGGGTGAGTTTATATGTAACTCTTCAGATTCAGGAAGTTTTTTGGAGAGGAGACAAAACATTTCAACATAGAAGAACCCGTCCAACGTCTGCACATAAACAAAATGTTTCAGAATGTTTAACTTAAAACTTGGCATGTATATAAATGAACCTTGTATGAAAGCATGCGGTAATCCACACAAACTTTTGACATGTAGTGAGAATTTGTGGCAGTCACGCAAACTTTTTAAATCCACAATAATAAGCTAAAAAGCACTAAAACATACCCAAGGAAATTAAATGTGTCTCTATTCAGTTAATATAAACTAAAACAGCAACAAACCTGTTTTTCAACAAGTTAGAGATTTTATGATTTCAACCTGAACAATGAGACTGAATAACATATATGCTCTTATAATGCATCTGGATGATAATGGAAATAGTCTCAGTTGGATGTCAGCATGTTAGTTCCAAACAAGTCGGATATTTTTACTTTTTAGGTGGACAAGGTGTAGACGCCCGTGTATGTCCATAAATAGCATTCACAATTGTGAACTGAGGGATTGGTGCTCAGAGTTCCTGTTGACCTTCTGGTACATGGTAAAGGATATATTATTAGCCAGTTTTGTATTGTCCAGCGTCACAGTGGGGCGCTAACCCCTCGGTGCAACAAGAGGTCCTGTTGGGTGTTTAACAGCCACCCTGAGAGGTCTCCATAATGACCACACACACATTTCTCGAGTATCTCAGATAATAGTTCCGCATCCAATAACAATTATAATCAAGGAGCTGATTTCTACATTGCCAAGTATATAATAAGGTGCATTTTTACAGCAAAGGTAAGCACATATTTGTGATGCATAGAGGTGTCTCAAAAATGGCACGTTGGGGGTTCAACTCAGGGTTTCTTTATAGGTACTATAATAATAATAACTATGAGAAAAGCACAGAGAGCGTAGATCTGTGCAGCAAATGTTGCCCAAAATTGTGACTTCCACCTATAGCCTATATCACCCATGATCTGGATCAATACAAAAGTTTAAATGAATTTTTCCTTGGCATAAGGTGCACCTCTGTTAAAAAATGTTCTTAGAATCCGTTAATAAGTTTAAAATTGATCCTGAAAACAAACTAAAAACGTTGCCTTTTCTTGTGTTTTTGCATTCAGTGAAATAGATGTTGGATTATCAACAAAATTCAGTGGTTCCAGGACAAGCCTTATAAAAATGTAATTAAAATCCATCCATAACTTTTAAAGTTATCCTGTACACAGAAAGATGGACACAAAGTCTCCTAAAAGTATAACTCCTTTTGTGGATGTTATAATACTTGCCATGTGGGCTCTGTGCACAAGGGCTGGCATCTTGGTATTTTTACTTATACATTTATTGATTTATTTGTCTTTTCATGCTGAATTGTATTAGACTTTTAGTGTAGCCTATTTCTCTTGTTTATGTGGTGTTCGAAACCAGAGGGTCATATTCACGTCTTAATGTAAGCATCAGGATATCTGGTGTATGTTTAAGACTAAATCCATGTTAACATACTAAGTAATATTTCAAACAATTAATGTAGATTTTATTTTATCTATTAAGGATTAGCTGGTACTTGTTATTTTAATTAGTGTTGGTTTAAAGCTACTTTTATAAAGTGTGTAGATGAGAGGGAGAGTTGATATATTGAACAAATTATGCTGTCAGACCTGGCAGCGTCTCTAAAAGTCAACACTGGCCTGCCTGCCTCAGCTGCTTATAAGCGCCTTTTTAGCTGCACTAGACAACTTTTTACTGCAAGGAGAGACAGGAGGAACTCTAAGAATTTAGAAAAGCACTGATGCTAAGACTTAACAGAAATGGTTCAAATCAATTCAAAATACTTTATTGATCCTCAAGGGAAATGAACTCATTGTTTTCCATTGAGTTGTTTTATATAAGTTAATAGCTATATGAAGAAGATAGCTGCCAAATTTGGCTGGATTTAATTGAAGTGTGATTTAAGCCTTTTAATTAATTCTAGCCTTTTAAGATCTGCTGCAGGATTTCAAATCCATTTTCTTTTTAAAAGTTTTAAAATAATGTAGGTAATTTCAATAAAAAACATTTTGTGAGATGATTGGATCAAGTTTCTAACAGTAGATAATTCCAACAAGAGACATTTAATGTGAAATATCAGGGAGGTACTAAAAGTTTCTCTGAGAAATGGACACTACATCTGATTTCAGCAGATAATCAGTGTCTGACAGTTGTACCGGTCACAAAGTGCAGCCTCCAGATAAGAACGTTTTGTAACTGAAGTAGGTCCGCGGTTGGCAAAAGTGATTGTTGTCAATCAAATGATTGTAAGGATCTTTATTTCAACTGACTTTGCATCAAAGTGTGAAGGTTTTTCTCTATGGAAATAAATTTAACATGCATTCTTCTTCAGTTCACTTCAAACTCTTCTTTTTAAGCATGTTGCAGTAAATTAACAGGAAAAAAAGAGAATGAAAGACTTGGAAACACATACAAATATTTTTCCGTTATTGTGGCTTTGTATACAGCATTGTTAAATGAAAAAATTTGTACATAAATAAGTTTGCATGGGCCAGAATTGGCAAGTTATGCCTTAAAAAACAGCTGATTTGTATTGGCTTGTTCAAACGTGATCATTGCATGTCTATAGTATTTTCCCTTACTTCTATTATATTAAAATGTTTCTTAACTGCCTTAAAAACGGCAACGGTGAAATTCCCTGTGTGCATCCTGCACAAGGTTAAGCTGTTAAAGCTGAACAAAGAGAGCGAGGAAGGAAGCTGAGAACTAGCAGACGTGAAGTGTGCAGCAGAGAGTAACAGGGAGAGGTATTATACGAGGGGTGGGGGAATCCAGTATCATTGTGTGGTATCACTGGAGGAGATGGCGGGCACATCACAGTTGGAGGAGAAGGAGAGATCAAGAGCGATTGCCAGGAGCAACAGGCTTAGATCACAATGTCGTGTTTCATGCTCTTACATTTTAAATTCAAACTCTTATTCTCAAACATAAAAATTATTTTCAAATTTACATGAAGCGTCTATAACACTCCAACCTCTGACAGATCAGTTGGCTTTGGTTACTTTGGGGAAGTAAAAAAAGCATTTTGGAGTATTGTTCTGCATTTTTACAAGATGAAAATGTCAGGTTTTGCTTTTTGAATAATCTGAAAAGTCACTTTGTTTTTTTTGTAAAGCAGCAACAATAGTTTCTAAGGAAGGTAATTTATTCAAATGACAAACGAAAGGCTGGACATTTAGGGCTCACAAAAATAAAAGACAAAAAAGCATTTTTATGATTTACGTACAATCCTTTGCAGAAAGAAGGAAACTGGACCGAGACCTAGAAACAGTAACTCTGTTGGCTGCATATAATGTGGGAAACAAGCTGATTCCAACTAGCAGGGAACCAATGGGGTTTGGGGAGAGACCCCCACGCTCTGTTTCCAAGGAAACTGCGCCCCCAGCTCTCTCTCTTTAGTCTTCTCTGTCCACGTCTCTGTCTGTCTCCCTCACTCGCTCCCATGTTCCTTCTTGGTGGTGCTGAGGAGGAGGGAGATGTGGAGGTGACTCACTGTAACATCATTGCCATGGCAATAAGGAGCGAGCCAAGAAGGCAGACAGGAGAACAAAAAAGAGTGGGTTTTTCCACAGGTTGAGCTGCGATAGAAAAGGTCATAATGATCTCCAGATTATTTTTCTTACAAAAACATCTTACTTTAGTTCTCAGTTCTTCTCACTGTATCGACTATTTGAAAAATGAAATTCATTACTTGAACTGTTTTTGCTGTTTTCCCCCTCTCTGTATCCAGTCCTCTTCATTCTGTCTCTTTCCCAAAGCGGTCTTTCTTTTGCACCCTTACACTCCCTGCCCTCTGCTCCACATTTCCTGAAAGTGTGTTGCTTTCTTTTTTCTTTTTTTTTTCTTTTTTTTCTTTTTTGTTGGCCTGTCGCACGCAACCCTTGAGTCTCAGAGGAGTGTGTTTCCCACTGGTGGATTACGCTGAGTCATGTCACCTGCGTGTTTAAACATGCCAAGATAAAGTTTTTATGTGATGATGATCTATGCATGCTTTGCTGCTCTGCAAGGGGCTGGGGCAAAGATGAACCCATGCGGCAGATTGGAGGGGAAAGTTTAAATTAGGAAAGGAAAGAAAGGAAGCTGTCAGAGTATGACAATATGTAAATGAGATGAATAAATATTGGTTTGACTGTAGTAAGTCTCAGATTTTCAAATTAAAAGTGGAATTAGAGTTTTTCTTTTAAGCAAATGTGCTTTAATTTTCACTTGGAGAATAAATCACTGCTGCACTTTATAAATGGATGTGTTCATTTCACTGCTAAGTTGCTGCTCATTCACTGTTGGAAAGCTCTATCGAAAATTTAACAGTTTTTCTAAGTCTTTGTTAACCTTCATGAGCTTTACACTAGGAGAAGACTTTTTGGGAAATAAATGTATTTATCCTATTTTAAGCAATCCTAGCATAGATACTACATAATATAGTGAGATGACTTACACTAGGTACTGACTGGCACTACTACCAGATTCTTGCTTGGCCAAAGTTTGAGAAGTTGGCAATTTTTCCTGTTCATGCATTATTATGGTATATTAAGTCCAAAAAAACCACAAATTTTCCATGTAAAGTTAGCAAACCCAATCTCCATCTCTACGCATACTATGTGAAACAATCAGAGGTCTTGGTGTTCTCTTTGACACAAAATGTCCTTAGAACACCAGCCAGCAGCTGACCAGAATCTGTTTATACCAGTTAAAGAATATTTCCAAATTGAGAATAGTTGTTTCCTAAGATGATTTTGAGCTTGAGAGTATCCAAGCATTTGTGTAATTTCATTTACACAACTGCAAGTTTATTTCCATGTCTGAACAAAAGTGAACTGTCTCGTCTGCACAAGGCTGTTGACTAGCACCGATAGGAGGATTCATCCATGCATCCATCCATTTTCCATCACACTTATCCCAGCTGGGATCACGAGGGGTGCTGGTGCCTATCTCCTGTTGTCTACGGGCGAGAGGCAGGGTACACCCTGGACAGTTGCCAGTTCATTGCAGGGCAACACAGAGACAAACAGAACAAACAACCATTCACGCATTCACAGAACCCATGCATGCACAGGGAGAACCGCAAACTTGTATGCAAACTCCATGCAGAAAGACCCTGGGCAGAGAATCGAAACCTGAACCTTCTTGTTTCAGTGCTACTCTTCCTCTCTGAGACTTAGGTCACTGGACCAGAGTCTTCATATACTCCTATTACCATTGTTAAGACCCAAGGAGACCTCTTCTTCCAGGTCGTTTCCACGAGGTTCTGCAATGACGATGTTTTTAAGACCAAACTTAAAACCTACATGTTACTTCAAGCATTTTAACATCAGTAGTGAGAGGATTTTTTAATGACCACCATCTATTTTTATTTAAAATATCTTTGTTGTAATGTCTTTTTAATTTTTTTTTTTTTTTGTATTGTATCGCATGATAGCATTTCCTTTGTGAAGCACTTTGTGATGTTCTCTTATCATGAAGCTGCTAGAAAAATAACCTCTACTGACTTAGAATTACAGTGCACATCCTCACCATGAGCTTTACATTTTTCCTTTGTCAACGGTTTATTCTAGTATGTATTTAAAACAGAGGAGTCTTTTTCATAATGAGTTTAATCAAAAAAGATTTAAAAAAAAAAAAAAAACATTTTTTCCAAGAGATCAACTGCAAACTTCTCTATAAAGTTTGCAATCAAGAAGTGACACTGCATATGGTCTTGGTTACCAACCCATAGTGGTAGAAAAACAACAGAGTTAATGATCTCAACTAGGGACTGAGGAAATAGTGGTTGAACAGCATGAGGTAAGCAGAAGAGTGAAGGGAGCACGCTGACTCGATCAGACTGGCACGTTATCTCTTTGACCCAAGTTGACCTCTGTGGGTTTTTCACTGTTGTCAACATCCAAATTCTTATCTGCTATTGTTTCCTGTGTCTGGCCTTCCAGCACTAGGAAAAACTTTTTTATCATGGCTGTTTTTTGTTTTTGTGTTTTTTTTTTACTCAGTACCCCCTTAAAAAAACTCATGTAGTTTTGATGGTAGTATGTTTTAGTATAACTAAAATAGCAGAGGGTTAGCAGATAAAATGTAGACATCTCTGCCTTGATGATGATCTGCCAGGTAGGAAAGACCTTGATAATCCCTCTTCTTCATCTCAAGCTGTGACATTTAAATCTGCTTGTGTTGTATATCGTCTGCTTTCTCTCCATCTCACTTATCTCCTCAGTTGTTGTGGAACTACGTGTGTTAGTAGCAGGAGAGGAGACTCCCCAGCAACAATGTGACTATCATTTTCAGCGTTGTATGAGTATCTGACAGCGTGTCAACCTGTTGTTCCCCTCATGCTGCTCCTCACAGCCTCGGGGATGTTTACATGGTTCGATAATGATGTTAATAATAAGGGAAACACAGCCAATGTTCTCCTCTTTCCTTGCCATCCCGCTGTGCAGCTCATATCACCATACCTGCAGTCACCCAATGAGACCAAGTAGATTAGCGTTCTGCCTCCATTTTACCTGGTAATCAGCTCTAATGTTGCACAGGAGAGTGTCAAATGCTGCAGGGAATGTTGTTTTGCATGGTAATGTATTACCAGAGGTGATGATAACTGTGAAGTATTTGTTTGAAGACACAGTTTTAAAAGAAAAAAATAAATAAAAGATAACAAATTTTTCTAAAGCTTAGTGCTGCTTCTTCCTTATTGTGCTCCGTTATGCAGCTCTGAGGATGCAACATTTTTTTTAACATTTCAGAATGTTGAAACTAATTATTTTAATTGTTCAGTCTTATTTTGCATTTTGAAGTTATTATTGTAATTTAGTATTAACTGTGTTGGACTGTATTGCAGTTCTAAACTGTATTTTCTTTCATTGATTAAAAATATGACATCAAAGCATCATAAAAAAATCTAAAAGTCATCTCAGGTGGATTTGTAAATATCTCTCAGCCTAAAGGTATAGTGGAGGATTTTTGCGAATTTTTGAAAAGACGCGCCCTCTCCACTTAAAGGAAAAGTCCGGTCAGCAAGGAATAGCCAATCGATCATTGCTTATACCTAAAACTAATACGTTCACGTGATTGAATGAATTTAGCGTTAATCAGTAAGAACATGAAAACAATATTTTTCGTTGCGATCAAAATGGGAACAGCCATTTTTTCCCAAATCCAGTAACACCTCTCTCCTGACATCTTCCTGCAGTGACGTCACTGTTAGGTAAGCCTAGCGCCATTCTCACCACTTCACATGCTAAATGAATGGAAACTACTAGACCCCCCTGCAATCAACAACAATTATTTAAGATTTTGAGAGGACTTCACCATTGAAATTTGCGAGAACTATAGTTAAACTGACAATGCTCACATGCATGGCAGTTGGATGTTGAAATACATCGGGTGAAACTGGAAAAAGAAATTCCAATTCATGATCCTCCACAGGTTCGTCGTTGGACTGCCAACTCAAAGAGGGGGGATTTGCCATCGAACTTCTGGTCAGAGAAAAAAACACGTCATTAATCTGTTACTCTTTGCTTCAAATAGTGCACTGGTCGTCACCATCATGGATAATGGCGTGTTCTGACCAACACCAGATACAGCAATGGGACTTGCTCAACAGCCGATACCACACCGTATTGTCACAAAATAGTAGGTGGCAGTAGTGCTTTTTGACAAAGATGGATGTCTCCAGTAAAGCACATTCAAATGAAAGTACTCTTAATTAAAAAACACTTATAATTTATTGAAAAGTATGGAATAATTTCATACTTAAAGTACTTTCAGAAGTTTGTATTCGGAATGTGACCGGACTTTTCCTTTAAAAAAAAAAAAAAAAATGCACATGCACAACCCTGTATCCACTCCCAAGAGGGAACGCCTATTAAACACATACGAGAGCATGCACAAGCCTATTTTGTCCTTGTGCACACTCTGTTTAAAAGTTGCTGTTTGCATCGCTCATAAGTAAGTTAAGTAGATTTGCAATTTTTTCACTATGTCAGACTCACCACAGGTAAGAGAAAATGGGGACCAGCACGTACAGTAGGAGATCCTTACATAAACATATCACCAGAATGATTGACAATTAGGAGGACCACTTATTTTGATGATCCACCCAGAAAAAGAACATCCTCCACTATACCTGTGTAAAATCGATCAATAAATGTAAAGCAAAGTTTTGTATTAGGATTCTATTCATTATCAGTAAGTTTGAAAAGGAATCTAGTTTTAATGCAGCAAAGTCAAATTATTATGTATTTTTTTAATTCTGATGTGGAATATTCTGAGGTGGAATATTATAATCTAAACATCTTACTGAGTTTTTCCACAGTTTGATTTTTTTTGTGAGATAAATGTCTAAGTTATCTAGATAATATATGTTTTATACTGTTGAAGCTTTTATTTTTTTTTTTTTTATGCAGGGACATTGATAATTCAACAATGGGAGCAGAAAGCTTGTTTTGAACATTTATTTTTTAAAACAAATAAAAATCCTTTTATTAAATGACAAACCTTTTTTTTCAGCCGGATTTTGGCCTCATATGGTGTCATTCCTTCTCTTTAGCAGCCTGCTAACCCTCCAGCCGAAGACCTGCTGCAGTGTTGAGCTTATGATGCAAAGGAGGAAGCAGGATTTTTTTACACAGAACGGGCTGCCTATCTGGCTGCTTTTATTCTTCTTCTTGTGCGACCCATCGCCTCAATCAAATTAGCCATTTATTGTAGAGTCTCGTATTGCTGCTGTTTTAATTTTCTAAAAGTAAAAAGTGCAGCAAGATTTTGCTTTTATGATATATTATGTTAACATCACTTACCAAACTGTGTGTTATTCAAGACACAATACAGTCTTTTATAAGTAGATAGCTGTTAGTGTGAGTGTGTATTTAAGCACATTGGTAAATAAAAATAATTGGGCTGAATCTGCAGGCTTATTTTATTTAAACCATATCTTCACATTTTCAGCAGTTGTGATGACTGTATTCAGTCTAATCTTGGATGCACCACTATAGTTAACCACCTGACCTCAGCTGGTTTGCTTGGTACTGATGAAGCGTAGTTTGTGTTTGGCTGTTTTTATCTGCACAGGGATGTGGTTAGATTTGAATGAGGAGTTGCTGTTAGTTTGGTTTTTGACCTGTAATTAACATCATGATCATAGACCTAAGGCTGGTTTTAACCTATAAATACTTAAATCATGGTACAAATGAGTTGTGATGTGACAGCCTGGTTGAAAAGGTTGCTCATACAGTATTTCTAAACGGAGGAGTCGTATGATTACATCTTTTTTTATTCCTTTTTTTAATTCCAGCAGTTGTTTTTTTTTTTTTTTTCTTTCAGATATAACACTCTGCACTCTTTGAAAGGCGGCTTTGGATGTCACAGAAAAAAAATTTTTTTCATTGAAATTTGTGCTTAGATTTTTAGTCAATAACCTTGACCGGACTTGACCTGGAACAGCAGATATAGAAGCTTTTGTGGTGCATTATATTTTCCTTTGCTTTCTTTCTTTCTCATGACCGGCTCAACTTTGCTTTCTATTATCCTCTGCTTGTTTCTAACTTGTGGGTCATGTCTTTTTATCTTTCAACATTGGAAAAGGTTCTGTCTTAAATCTATTTTATCTACTTAAAGATGTAATGTAACCTGATAGAGGCATTTCACTCTGTTTGGTACAGCAGATGTGCCCTAATTAATGAAAACAAGCTGATAAACAAAAATAAATGTTCACTCTATCTTGTACAGCTGATGGTCCTATTCCAATCTGTTCCTTTGTATATAAAATATTTTCAGATGAGTCAATAATTGTGTTATAAAAGCAGGGTTTTCACAGCAAGGGTTTGAACTCATGCAGGCCAAACGTTTGGACATATACTGTTCTCTGTAACTGCTCTCACCCGTTTTCTTTCAGCTCAGAGCTCCCTGAGGCCTTTCTGATTACTGTAGTTAAAAATTAGTAAAGAAAAGGAGCACAACTTTTGCCTACTTTTATTTCTGTTTAAACAAGTTAGTGCTATCCTTAATACCCCATATATGCATGTGTGTGTGAGAGAGTGCGTGCTAAGCAGAATAAAAGCTATTCTCCTTTCCATCCCCACCTCCCTCACTCAGGAAGCAGACTAATGGCATTTGAGAGGATGGAGGGAATGGGAAAGAGGGTGAGGGAGAAGAGATGGAGTTCCTTCCTGCGTGGTTTGTCATTTCTACATCCTGATGTACTCCATGTGGCCTACAGATTCTACACAACAGTATACCATTTTAAGCTCTTTTAAAACAGCTCCTTTCACACAAAGCAATAAACACAGACAGATGTTAGCCTTTGATTTTTGTTTGTCTGGAATTGGTTTCAATCGGCACCCAGTCCCACCTCAAACGACTTTGCTTTCGTGCATGTTTACTGCCTCCAGTTCAGATAGGAGCTACAGAAACCTGACGCCATAAAGGAGACTTTCAGTTTCACTGGCGCTGCTGAATAAATTCTGAAATCACCAGCTGTGATGTTTAGCATTAATAAAATATGTTAAACTCTATTAATGTACTTTAACAACTGGTAAGCTACTAAAACAATATTTCAGTTTTTTCTTATAGTTAAGCCAAACATCATTAAATTCTAACAAAAAAAATGAAATATCAAATTATTTATACTCCTTAGAGTAACACTGGCTTTACAGTTCTCCGGTGATAATGTGGCTGAGCTGCTGACACCATAAACATTATTTCCAGTCAAAAGAAACATTAAATTAAAAGCTCATTTTAAATCTAGCAGGGGTAGGATAATGTCGGCTTTTAACTATGCAGTGTTTTAAAATTTACAGCGTTGGAGCAAGAAGATGTAGAACATCTGTTGCTTCAGCGTGTTCCTAAAATGACAGGATTTTATGATTACTTCTCATGATGTTTTTGGTTATTGTCTACTGAGCTGAAATCAAGGATTAAAATCTACTTCAGACTCAAGTATTGGAAAAGAAATTGTGTCATTTAAAACAGTAGGATGTTTTAAAAGACTTTCCTTTGTTTAAAAGATGAAAGACCGAAGCCAAATATGAAGTACACATCTACTGGATTCAGTCAAGATGAAAAGGTAAAATAACAATTTTTTGTTGTGTTGGCTAGATCATTTTAAAAAATCCTTAATCTGTTCCAGGAAGATGGATGATTAGTGGATGCAGCTTTAATCTTTACTAATGTCGTATTGGAAAGTTTTAGTGACTTAAAACATCCATTAAAATTCGTTGAAAAACCTCAAGATTAGTAACTAGTCTATGCATAGAGGGCATCTGTGAGCACACAGAGAGCGAATAAAATAACATGTTGCATCTTTAAAATCAGCTGTAATGAGATTTTCTATTTTTATTTGAATATAAAATTACACTCCTTTTAACAATGATGAATTAATTGAATTGCTATTAGGATTAATCACTAATGCAATCTAATTTAAATTTAAGACTTATCCATCTACTGTATTCTGAATTGATTAACAGTTAGATAATTAATAATCAATATAATGTTAAAAGATACTCGTGAAACTAACCACCTTGGAGAAATACCAAAATGAAACCAATTAAAATATGAACTGAACAAAACTAACTTTATCTATATTTCACCTGATTAATATTTAAGCTGAATGTTTTGATCGGTAAGGTATGGATGCAAGGCATGAACTTTTGGGACGGTTAGTGTCCAGCTCCAGAATTACTAGAGATAAATCAGAGATCCATTACTTGATCAGAAAAGTCTTTTAATTTTCTATGAACTAGCTTGAAATCAGATTTAACAGCCGTTTTAGCTACATTTTTATTACTCAGCGATATAGCTTATGGATTGTGATACAAGTTGTATAGCTAGTAGCTCCTGGCTCTGGATTTGGTGGAATTAGAGACCTAAAGAGAGTCGCTGTAATACTCAGCATTTTGAGGCGAGTAAAATAGACAGAACTTTGGAGCAACAAAACAATTCCTTTGATGACTCAATGACTTTTTGCAACTGATTTCTTCATAAAGGGGATCAGTCAGGATTTGGATTCAATCGAGCTTGTCCTCTAGATGCTTTTGCTCTGTTGTCAGTTTAAAAGTAGGTTTTATATCTGATTTATCTTGGAATGAAATATGAGCTGCTGCCATTGACATATCTTTTGGTAGATATTGAAGTTGGGCCCGTTTCCAGCGTAATCCTTATTTTTTTACCGTGACTAGCAGAATTGGCTCCAAGCTCGTCTGCCTTGCTGTGTGTTTCCTGGATGGGGCTGCCTGTGGATCTAGTTAACAGTTACCTTTTGTATCTCTGCCGTTGCCTTAAACCCCAGTCGGTGTCAGCAGAAGGAGGCTCACAGTGAGCCTGGTTCTGCTGGAGCTTTCTTCCTGTTATAAGGGAGTTTTCCTCCCCACTGTCGCTACATGCATGCTTGGTGTGAGGGATTGCTGAAGAGTCTAAAGGTAGTTGCCACAAGCTTGTCCAGGAGGAACATATGTTGCAAGTCAATGACTGGATAAAGTCGACTGGTTTTCCAAAACCAGAGAGGGCGTTGTCTCTATAAAGTGCCTTGAGATCAAATGTATTGTAAATTAGCACTAGATAAACTGAAAACAATTTAGTTCAAGCCATATTTTTAAAGAAAATAACATTTTCAAACTGTTTTATTAAAATGTTTTTTAGACACTGTTGTGTTTTCTAATTTAAGATTTGACACATTGCTCTTCTAAAATTAAACAATGTCTATGCCTCAAGGTTTCTGTGAAGTGCCTCAAGGCGACATTTGTTTTGAGGTGGTGGCTTCATATGAATGGACTCGTATACATTGATACTATAACGCTGAACTCTTTAGCTTAATGTAAAATGAATCACTCATTAGTTATGGATAATTTCCAAAGATTATGGTGTGCTTAAGTTGCTGAATAGAAATGCTCATAATATGATCATAACATACACTGACAGGCATCCAAATAAAGCTGTTTGTTATTATAACACATTTGATATTTTGAAGTCCCAACATTATCTACATGATGATATTGAGAGAAACTATGTTAAACTCTCAGCAGTTTCCAAAAAGGATTGCAGTCTAAATTTAAGTTTCTAATATCGAGTGTTAATCTGTGAGGAAAAGATACAGAACCAAAACCTTAGATAAGTTAGCTTTCAACACTGCCGCGATAGAAGAGGGGAAAAAAATTCTCCCTTTGGATCAGACAATGATGTGTACTTTTTCTGAACCGCTAGCAGTTTGACTCCAGGGGGACATCCACCTTGCCCCTCTCTCTCTGCAGGAGGGAAATTGGCTTTGCAACAGCAATTCTATCATCCTAGAGCTCATTCAAAAATGTAAACAGCACTGATCTCTCCTGGATCTGGCTTTCTGATATTCAGAGGTTTTCCCCTTTCAGTTTGGAACTGATTGATGTCCCTTAAAGAAAGTTTTTGAACACATCTGAGGCATGGAGGAAAAAATAAAAATCTTGAAAGGAATTGCACTTTGAAGGAAACAAACATATTCAGAGCATAGGTTGGAAAATAAATAAAATACCGGCTGAATCTAAACAAGTCGATCAGAAGTTATATTGACTCAATCAGGGAAAACCTTTTGACAGTTCTGTTACATTTTGTTCTTCATTAGAGTCAGAATACAGGAAGGAATGTCTCATTATTGCCTGGGGCCAATTATAAATTATTTAAATGGGTATTTTTTTAACAGGTGAGATACCTTTTCTAGAGCTGGTTTCACATATGAACAAGCTAACAGTTTGCATTCACACTAACCAATATTAAAAGCTCTGACTAATCATGGGTCAAAGTTTATTCTAAATGAAATTATCATGAAAGAGTGATTAATATTAGACGTATTTTGATATATATTTCCACCATTAAAAAACAAACCTATTGTTTAATGTAACATATCATTATATATCATTAT
>NW_015150556.1:151617-157813 GCF_000732505.1 Cyprinodon variegatus | reverse complement strand
TATGTTAGCCTGAAGGATTCTGATTATACAACTTCAAGAACATTTAAATAAATGTAACGTAACAGATGCATTTATTTTTCATTTTTATCATCCAATAAGATAAAACTTGAGGTATATTCCTAATGTTGCTCAATCAAAGCCAATAGATTACAGCCATTGAACGTTTTTCTTAATTTCATACATAGCATCTCTTTGCCAGCCGGGCGTACACTGTACAATATTTTTAATCATTGTACTCAGCTGGAGCTCGAACTGTGCGACGAAACACAGGGTTCAAAAGTTCATAGCTCATGATGCACAGCCTCATGTTCTGATGCGATCTACCTGCTCACACTGCACAAAAACTACACATCGGACTCGGTGGGAAGAGATGGCGCTGTCTGACTCATCAATCTGGAAGAAGAAGAACTCCCTTGTTTGCACATGCACAGGATTTGCCCAAATTCAAACGTATTTGATTTCCTCTCGACCTACGATTCCTGATCGGGAGGTGGTCATGGGAGGCTGATCGTCCCTCTTTACCCCCTCTTTACCCCTGACTCAGGACGCATGATGATGCTGAAACTCGGCCAGATTAAAAAAAATTCTCACAAAACTTGAGAATTGGCCCGAAAAGGACAAAGACTCTTTAAGCGTATGCCCGCCTTAGTGTTATCCAGTATCAAGAAATTGTTCAGCTTAGTTGAGGAAATCAACAGGGATAGTTAATTCAGAAATCAAACAAACAAACATCCATTTTGTTTTAAATGGAAACTATCATTACACCATTCCCTTAGCTTTATGGAACACCTTTGCCTTTATTCGAAGTTTAGTCAACTTTAGATTCAAATATTATTAGATAATTAAGAAGTAGTTTAAACTTCACTTGAGCTCAGAAATTATTTGCTGGTTCTTTGTTCAGTAAAGCTTTACCAAGGTCGGTGCTTTCTTCTAAGAAACACGTGAAATGTTTTATTAGTTAAAAAAAATCTTAGTTAATCGGTCTAATACTAGCATTAATAATGTTAGCCGTGTAATTAGCCTCTTCAAACATTCAAGTTTTATTGTAAAGACTTTTGCTAATATGTTCTGTTCTATAACGCATACAAATTTTGTTACTGTTTGTTGTCAAACTTATAAAGTTTGTATCATGTTTATTACCATCACTAACCTTCTTGATCAAAAAGAATTGGTAAAAACTAGTCTAATAGTGAAGCAGCTGCTATTTATTTAATGCATCATGTTAAAGGCCTCCTCATAAGAAATAACTTTTTTTTTTTTTATGACCCCTGTAGGAAAACTGTACTTGAAATAAACCCAAGTTCACTCAAAAGCTACTCAGTTATTTACTTCTCGTCACATAAGCTACATGCTTCCACTAATATTGCTTTTTGGCATCATGTGTTTTTTTTTTTTATTACCTCCTAAATGTTATCAAAATATAGCTATACAGGTTTAATAAATACCTAATTTTAAGATACCATAAAACATGTTTCAAGATTTTTCTCTATGCTACTTCTGGTTTCTGTAGCTATAAAATTTACTTGGGATATACGTGTAAGTAATAAAGTGCACATAATGGAGACCAGAGCTGGTGCAGCATAATTTACTTCTTACTATAAGAACAAAAACCAAAGAAGACAGACATTGCCTCGCAAAAACACATAATCTCATCTGGCCCTGTGTTTTTTTTCCTGTTTCTATTCGGATGTTGATGATGTAAAGTCACTGATACAGTTAGGGGCCAATATATGAGCACAGAAGTGAGATCGGCCTGTTCTGTGTTCTTGTGAGACACTGGAGAGTGAAGAGAGCAGACAGCGACCGAAGCAGGTTGAGACGGTGAGAGAAGATAGACACAGACAGTCTTTTGAGATTCCACCCACGCTTCGCTTTCAGTCTCTGCAGTATTGAATGAAAATGACTCTCCTCCTTCAAACATACACACACATACACGCACACACCCATGTGTCTGTGTATGTATATATATATATATATATATATATATACATACATACATACATACATACATACATATATGTGTGTGTGTCTGTGTCTGCATGAAAGACGACAATCTCTCCACATATGATGAAAGTAGTTACAGTATAAGTTAGGTGGCTATGATGTGAGGGATTTATTGTGCCATGAATCCAATTTCGGTAAAACCTAATGAAGTCGTAAGTGATGCGTTGCAGTTGAGTAACATTCAGTAAAAAACAGTTACTTGCTTGTTCATGTCCCATTTCCCCTTCTTAGGGCTATGCAGTCTTGCTGTGACACCTGGATGATTGGGTCCTAGGCTTGGCAGACTCGACTGGATGTAGTGATGTTTCTGGGTTGAGGGAGGCTTTGTGCCCTCCTACTGACCCTGTGCCTCTTTGGCCTGGGGGCTGCTGCTTCTACGCTCCACTGTCAGCCTATCTCTGTGGAGGTCGTATGGCTGCCCCGGGGTGATGGCTTGTCCCTGTCTGCCTGGGACTGCTGCTGAACTTTGAAACTAAAAGAAATTAACCCACCTAAATGCCTGAACTCACTCACCAGCATTCACATAATCCAACCAGTTTATAGAAACGCTGGTTACAATTACATCAAGGTGGCCTGACTACTCTAAATCTAGATCAAATCTGGATTTGTTTTAAGTTAAACAAGCAATAAGGATATCATCTTGATATAGTTTGTAGAGCAAATTTGCCCCAGCACATTAGACAAATAGCTTCTCTGGCATGCATGATATCCCACAAGTGGACATACTAGTGCCTCGATATGTGGAGGGTTCCACTTTAATGGGTCTATAACTTTTATCTTCTTGCAGCGTAGATGTAGTAAAAGATGTATACCTCAGTATCTGTCTCATAAAGAATGTATCTAATGAGGAACATCATCTATGATAGGTTGCCCAAGTCCGGGAAGCCATCATCCTGCAAAGTTTAGTTGCATCTTTTTTCTAACATAACTATATGAAGTGAGTGGCTCATTATCAGGCCTAACCACAGCTCTGTGACATGCTCTGAAAACATGTGTTGGAGGAGAGATAATATTAAAGTTGCATTAGCTCTTGAGGGCTGGACTTGGGCACCCCTGATCTATAACTTTGATGCTGAAAATTGGAATAAATCTCTGTTCTTTCAGATTCCTATGCTGTTTGGATTTTTATGGTAAAACAGGCGTGTGAATTTCTGCACAGAGTATTTACATCTGTAAGATATGTCCTTCTCAAAGTGATCATCGGAAGCTTATTTTAAGTAGAACAGTATGTGTAATGTTGATACACAACTTACCCTGAGAACAAGCTATATTTGTTCAAACTTTTCCCAAGAAAAAAAAAAAACAGACTTTGTTCAAATTGAAAGAATTTTTTTGCTAATATTGGCTGAAAATGTAGAGTGGATGTATTTATTAACACACCCTGCCTGTTTTTAAAGAATGATATACTGTACTGCTACAGACGTTTTTTGTCCTCAAAGTCACAGTTTCCTGTTTTCATTCTGTATATATATATATATATATATATATAAAGTAAGTATTGCAAACTGTTGTGTATTTATTAATTTATTAATTTATGTAATTTAATAAAATAAAAAGATACACACATACAGCGAATACAGCACAGGTTGTATGTTTCTAACAGGTTCTAGTTGCTATAAATGGTCTTTTGGGTTTCGCATTATTTTCAGCGATTTGGGAAAGTACTGACAACCCCGGAACTATATAAATTTTGTCAGGATAAATTTAATTTGGATTGTTCAATGATTGTTCAATGTTCATTACTGTTCAACACAAAACAATGCATATTAGCAAAGTTATGGAAAAGGTTATATGGATATCTATATTTAATGTAAATGAAAATGTCCTACAACATTTGAATTCATCCCCCTTTATTCTGGTAGACATAAATAAAAACCAGTGTAACCAGCTGCCTTTAGAAATTAACCAACCAGTAAATAGATATGATCTAATCTTTTTGATCAAAACAGCATTTTTATTTCTTATCCAATGTTAATCCAGTTAAAATTTAGACCTAAATCCAGTTGAAGATTTTAAGAAGGATTTGAAAATTGATTTCTGCAGACACTCTATACTAAGGTTCAGCTATTTGACAAACAAAACCACTTAAGGTGCAAAGTTTAAAACTCTACAGCTGTAATTGTAATTCAGGGTTGCAGCATGACATAATGGTATATCAGGTGCATCATATGCTTAGGTGAAAGTGTTTCATGCAGAGATCAATGGTTGGATTCTCAGTCTTGGGCCAACAGCTGCAGGTCTTCCCCTTCTTTATCTTCTTTTGTTCCTGTCTAGCTACAAATGAATAAATGTCAGTAATTCCACAAACCTTAAACGGATGATTGTGGAGGCAATGCTGCAAAATGTGAAGAAGATAAATGGATGTACATACTTTACAAAACAAATACCAGTCCTAACACTCCCTCACTTTTTTTGCTAGAAGATTATGTATCATAGATTTTAACTTAGTCTTAAGATGTCTGGATGGGAAAATAGAATATCATCTTTACTAGCTTTAAAATCCAAGACCACGTATTGTTATTGATCTTGTTTGACTGTTTTCTGAACTGTTAATATAGATCCAGTTGTGTGGTTGTTATATTCACTAGTATTTATTGTTGCATATCTCCAGCACTTGCCTTGGGGATGGTATTTTGAATAATTTATGAAACAAACATTTTCACTGGAAGATGCAGGTGTTTATCTGAGTATGAGATGGTGCCTCTGCAATGATCAGGATTGTATTGCAAACAGATGAGGAGAACTGATTGTAAGGATTGTTGTGTTTTAAGTTACACAAAATTGTAGATCAACATGTTATCAGAAGTGTTTCACTTCAGTCAGGACATTATGGTTGTCTCTGGGGAATGGCCCACAGAAAGGAAACCCACAAGGAGTGAGTAAAGCTTCTAAAAGCTCTGTGAGCAGAGGAGTTAAGACTGTGAAAGGAGGTATTTGGTCAGATAACTTGGAGGAGGCTTGAGATGACTTCCTTCATTAAAAGTAATGAAGTGCAAAAAACAAATAGAAGTTAGTTTTCATTTAAGAGCTTAGAATTTAATTTGTGAACAATCAGGGTTGGTAATGGCTGTTACAAGTTGTGCACAAATTGAAAGTGCAGTGAACTCGATCAGCTCTAGAGTGATAAAAATCTGCAGAGGTGTTTAATTGTGTTTACGTTCACTGAGACATACAGTATACTGAGACTCTTTACCCAGTCCTGCTGTTGTGCAGTAGTGATCTGTACAGCTGCTATCTGTCTTTTCTGCTCTGCTCACTTTTGCACTTTTTCAAAACATGGTTAATGCTGGTGTGAAAGAGGTGCAAATTATCGACTCATTAACAATGTTTAACAATCTGCGGTCCATTTGAGTTGACATAGGTTAAGTACTATAACAAGCTGAGTTTGGCTGGAAATTGTTATTTACACAGAGCTGGTAAACAGGAGTTTAACGAGTCAAATCCTCACATTTTCCTCAAAAAGGGCTATGTAGCATTACATTTCTGTAGACTGAATAAATCTGAGAGGATAGAACATAGTTTTCTTTTTTTTTTACCCAATCTACTTAATTAAGTAAAGAAAAACAATAAAGTCACCCAGATGACAGAATAGCTGTGGTATGTTCTTTACAAATATATGTTTTTTATTGTCTTATCATTGAAGCTGACTGAAAAAAAGTTTCCTGTTTGGTTGGACTCGGTACACTTATAACACACATATTCTAAAAAAAACAACCACTGATACACAGCCTAAAATGCAACCATATAACGAAGCCTTCTATTCGCCAAGGTAATTGTAGAGACACTAGGCACTTTAGCTGTAGCCTCTCAGAGGTCCAGGACAGCGCTGCAGAACCTCTAAACACTAATACCTGAGCAACTACAAGTGGATAAAACACTGAGATCTGAGGTTGCAATAAATAAATCATAAATCACTGTGTTCAGATAACATCTCTCACATTTAAAATGAATTCGATTTAACATCTGTCTGTACAAAGTTTTTTTATCCACCACATTGTTTGGAAACTGTTTTTGATATGCTTTTTGCAATGAAGAACACATTTTCTTTCAATCATTTTTTTCCCTTTTATATTTTGCTGCTTGGTGTATTTCAAAGGAATAGGTCTTAATTGCTATATACTGTGTGTGTGTATATATATATATATATTATATATATATATATGTATATATATATATATATATATATATATAT
>NW_015150556.1:150029-151437 GCF_000732505.1 Cyprinodon variegatus | reverse complement strand
CATTAAAAATTAAAACTTGCCTTGTTCTGAGGAAAATAATGGCAAAATTTGCAAATAAATATTACGCAAAGTAGAAAGCATCTGTATGTCGTATGTTGCATTCTTGAAATAGATTTTCTATAAATGTGTTTAAAAACAAAAATCCTTCTCCGTAGTGCTCAAGGCCTTTAGGAGGAGCAGATATACTGTATTCATATCCAGTTAATTAAAATTTCCTTTTCAGTTAGGCTCTTTTGTCAGATTAAAACTGCTTTTGGAAAGAAACAACCTTGAAGCAGGTGTTAAACAGTCCTTTCATCATGCCCTCATTTTTGCATTAAAATGCTTATTTTTTTTATTGGTCACTTGTAGTATCCTGCTCATTGTTTGAATGTAACAATGTTTATAATTAACAAAAAGCGAGGGCTGGAAAACACCAGCCTGAGTATAATTAGCCATTTTAGGTGTTTCACTATGTGTGAACAGATTTGTGATTAGATTATAATTGTTGCTTTAAGCGTTACGTTTTATTACTAAACTCTGATTCAAAATTTGTGAAAAACATTTTGAAGTTTTTATATGATTCTCTACATTATCAGTAAATGGTTATAAGGTTTACATATATTAATACAATTTCAGAAATAATTAATATTTTGCTTTACATGGCGTTTATTAAACATATATTTGAGTTGTGAGTTTGGAAGTGATCAACGGTCAACCCTTATTTTTGTTTATTACCTTTGTGGGGCATTTTTCCACTAATGGAACAAATGCCAGATAATGTAAATCAGTGAGCTTTAGAGGCTCGAGCAACTTATAGCTCAGCAATTTTTTTTCCAAACTCTCATTAAAATGCTAAAGTGAGTGAAAGACTTTTGCTACAGGAGTAGAGGTATGTTACTAATATTCTGCTCTAAGTCAGTGAGAAAGTAAATTACTACTCAGGGCTGGCTGCATTTATCGATACACCCAGTAAAGATGAATAAAAAGGCGTAAAAGAAACTTCTCTTTTATAATGCAGCAGAACCTCACACAATATTTTATATAATAAAGCTTTTAAATATCAGTACCTTCATAAGTTGGTAAAGCGAGTCTCTTTAATCGCATTTTGTAAACAAAATGCACAGTAATGATACCTCAGCTGCCAATTCTTTGTACTGTAGGCCCGCCCGCCTTTTAAGATTACATTGCTTTTCAAAACTCTGAAGCATTCAGAGAGAGTTATTTGGCTATTCCACTTTAAACAACATCATCTACTGTCTTGGATCTTCTATGGTGAGCTTTTCTCTTTTCACATTTACACAGCTCTTCTGCTGAGTTAAGGTTAGAGTGGCAACTAATGATTATTATTGATTTTTTTTAGATTTTGCTAATCGATTAATCAGTCAATTATTTTTACAATTAATTATTGTATAGAAAAAAGTTCCTT
>NW_015150556.1:137274-149276 GCF_000732505.1 Cyprinodon variegatus | reverse complement strand
GATGTTCATGTTGCTGCGGTCTGCAGTCTGGACGTTAGATGTCGCTGAAAATTACACACTGTAGCTTTAAGGCCTAGTGTTTGAGAGAGGCTTAAAAAAGTTGTCTCAAGTTCCAGTCCTCAGGGGGGCCATGTATCCTTTAACCTTTAGTATTATTTCTTTTCCAACAAACCCAAATCCGACATTAGCTAATTAGCAGAGCTCTGCATTGACTGCTGCTGTGCCCTTACGTCCGCCCTAAACCCTAAATCCCTTAATCACTATATAGAGTGGGGACCATATAGTAGACTTTATGCGGAACTCAGGTAAATGACCGTTCGGACAGATGATCACTACTTTTCGCTTGCCTTCAATGACGTGATTTTTTCTCGCCCCTAAAATAAATCCTATTTGTGAGGAGATCTCTTGCAAAGCATTCTGGGATATATCTGCTAGTGACCATCAATGTACACTGCTTTTTAGGGTGCTTTGTGGGAAATTTTGAGTGAGAGATGTTTAGACACTCATATAAAATAGCGTGACATCTATATAGTGCCCTGTAACGCGGTTACGGCGGATGTTTGAAAGCAGGCTCCTACTAGAGATGTAGTTTTAACATTTGATCTGGTTTTTAGAGTGAGGGACACATCTAAAAGCTGCAGGACACCAGCCCTCATGGATTTGAGTTTGAGCCCTCTGGCTTAGAAGGTTCACCCACTACTGTCCTACTTACAGTGGTCTGGAATAAGTTCGCATATTTACAGAAATCCTAGTATTTCTGAGAATTCATAATTTCTTGCTCTCTAGGAAAATTGTCGGATAGACACCCAGTCACCTTCCCCCTGACTTAGCCTTATGACCATTTAAATGTTAGTGGGGAGGACCTGGGTTGAGACGAATGGCTCTCTGTGCTAGAGGTTTTTTTATTTTACGGTAACAAAGTAGTAGTTTAGTTAAAATCAATGGTTTTAACATGGGATCTTTGTTTCCGTGTTGAAAGAACCTATATAGTTCACATCTGTAGTGCCAGTAATTGTGAACAGCAATGATTTAAATAAGGTAAGAGATTGCTATCATAAAAAATGTACATGCAAATCTCCTGTGGAGTCCAATGGACTAATACAGTTAACCCGCCTCCCATTAAAAAATATCTTTATTTATTTTTTTTTTTTGAGTCTAGAATTCTTGTTTATTAAATCTCAGCAGGTTAAATGTGTCGCTGTTTTTGGGGAGCTGCCATATCCTTGCTTCTTGTTGTTGCAGCTATTTAAATTTCTGTTGTTGCTGTGTTTACAAAATGCTGCTTTATCAGCAGGTCAGGTGGAGTTTCTTTTCCCCCTCCCCCTTCGTATTTTCTTGTCCTGCACAGACTTTATTCCTCAAGCACGCATACACTCATAATCTCCTTTTTGTCCTCCTTTCCTTGCCTCTTCCTCTGAGCGTGAAGGAAAAACTCAGCAGACCTTCAGGCTGCCGGGAACCAAAGCATGCTGGGTAATCCACAGTGCTTTGGAATAGAGTGGGAGAACAAGAAGGTTGGGACTCACAAAAATCATGATGAGCATGATGTCAAACACTCCAACAGAACACAGACGCAAACAAACAAAAAAACAAACCAAATCCATCCTGCATCGCTGAACCAATGGAAGCACACAGTCTCCATCTGTGTCCATCTGTACACTCGTCTGCTCAGACAAACACAGGCTATGTTTGTAGCAGAACATGGAATCCAGGAGCTGCTGCAGATCCTGCTGCCTGTTGCCGACCTTTAAAGACGGAGAGATGTGAAGGAGGCAAAGGGAGCGGAGAGGGTGGCGGGATGGAGCTGCGGCGGATACAAGAGTGTCGTCAGTCTGCTTTTATCTCAGCTCTGATTAAACCCTGTTCCTGTCTGACCTAAAAAGTCAGCTGGCGGAAACTTCAGAGACTGTGGGTGAATTTCAGCAGAGCTCTTTTCATCCAATCATCACAGAGAGACAGAAGATCAGAAACAGAGCAGTTTATACATGTGCAATGTGCACACGCTACATCGATTGTCATATAGGTACAGAGGGGTAGTCTGCCTAAATAGCTCCTTATTGTCCTGAATGTTTTCTGACCTGGGCTCCTCAATAAGGATGTGAGAGATGCCAGCACTTGTTGGTAACAGAGGGTTAGTAGCACAGTACCGCAGGAAATAGTTGAGAGGCTCTGCTGAAATGATCCAGCGCCACCGGTCTGGGAGAAGCGCTACAACAGAAATAAAAAATAATACAATGAACAAAAATAAACATGGGCCAGCTTTGGTAGGCATGGGTAGAAACAGGAAACATCCCATTAAGAGAGACGAGAGGAAAACAACGGACAAAGAACCTTAGGTTGCACATTTCTTTAGATATTTTATTGTTTGATTGATTTCAATTGAAAACGCTTGTAAAAGGTTCAGTAGGTGATTATTTAATATAATATTTTATTGTCTAAATAATAAACTAAGATCTTAGCACTTAAAGTTTTAGCAGAAAGGCTTGCCACAGAATTTCTACTGGATTTCAGTCTGATGTTTGGCAATATCATCCCACCATGTGGATAATCTTGAATCTGAACCAGTCCACTGTAGCTCTGTCTGTATTTCTGTTAAGGGTTCTTGGCCCTCCTAGCTTACTTTTAGGATGATGTGAGGGAGAAGATATGTTTTGACTTATGTTGTTCTCCGCACTTGGGCTAAAAGTTCAGTTTTAGTCTGACCAGAGCTCCTTCCTCACCATTTTCCCTGTCCCCTGTATGGCTTGTAGTTCACCTTGACTGGACTTTTTATGGCTGTTTCCATACTAGCTTTATTCTTCTAGTAGAAAGCTGGGTCAGAGTAAAGGATGCTAAATGCAAATGCAATTTGCCCTTTTCAGATTTTTGCTTGTCTGTGATGTTAAAAGTTGTTCCCTCTTCTTGTTTTTTATATTAAGCTTTGTTCTTTGTTGTTTAAACACATAAAACTCTTCCAATAAAATACATTATAGTGTATCGCTGTGTTATTACCCGACAGGTTACAGGGGTATGCATACGTTTGCAATAAGACTGTAGTTTTTCTAGCAGTGTGTGATTCTAAATTAGCTTTGACACTGTTTTGCCTGTGTCTGACCTGTTTAGAGTGCTGCAGCAGCTCCCAGCCCCGTCCTCGGGAACCTTCCTCCAGGAGAGAGCATGCCAGTGGGGCCTGTTCCTCCAGGATTCTTTCAGGTATGTGTTAAAACAAACTCAGTTTCGTTTCTTTTTATTTCTTAAGTATAATGCATTCCACATCTTCCTACCTTTTAATTGTAAGTGTACAGATAAGACCATTATTTTAAACACTTTTTGTAATCAAACCCACCTTTAATTTATGCTTTTCTGATTAAATTACTCTTAGCAAAATCAACTAATTATGATTTTTGCAACTCCTTATTACTGTCTACTGGTTTGTATTTTAGTTTTAAAACTCTTTTAGGAACAACTGTAGAAATGTGAGGTCTGCTTTGACCGACTAAATAGTAAGGAAAGCACAGAATCAAGAGGCAGCTGCTTATATTTGTTTCAAAGCTTACATGCAATAAGTAGATTTTTATGAGGATAACACAGGAAACATATCAACTGGCATTTCAAATAGTGCAGGAAAATATTCTTCTGCATCCTTTAGTGTAGGCTCTGAGATTTGCAGTTGTTCAAATCTTAAGCAACACTAAATACAAAGAGCATTTATATTTATTTACCATTTCATTATGTGAGAAGGTAAACCACATGATGAAGAGAACCAGTCTGAATAAATCTAAGGTAGGACATGCTGGCAGCAGTGCCTCATGTCAGCCCTGAATGACTCTATGCTCTTTGATTGATTAACTGTCTTTATCAGTCAAATTCAGACCACAGCTTCCGACATCCAGATCAATAACCTTCCAAGATATTTTCCACTCCGCATCTAGAAAATCAAATATGAGCTCAGACAGCAGATTAGTTGCTTATTGTACACGATTTTATTAGTATGAAAAATGTCATAATATGTGCATGGTTTCGTTCTTTAATGGGTACTGATACCAAAGATAATTGATAGTTTATTTAAAAGTTGTTGTTTTTTTCAGTGTTCTTTTTCCACTTTCCTATCCTGTTCAAATATAAAGGTCTACTGCACTCTAGTGGGACATGGTAGCATTGCTGCGCTTACACTGCAGTGAAGCATTTTTGACCACGTGGACCTTCATAGGACACAAACAGCATTGCCATTGTCTTTGTAGTGAGTGAGAACCCACATGGAAGCAAAATGAGGGAGCCGAAATACACGCTGACATAATCTAGATAATAATAAAACCCAACATTATTACAAACAAACCTTAATGCTACATTACCTGGCTGTGCAGTATTTTTGCATAACCGTAATCCAATAAAACGTTGGATTCGTATTTTCCATACAGCTATCTCTGATTAGTTCAAATACCATTTTTGGAAATTAGTTTGTTGAAACACTCAGGTGCTTTGTTTGCCTCTTTTATAGCCCTTCATGTCACCACGATACCCCGGAGGACCCAGACCACCCCTAAGACTACCTAATCAGGTGAGAGCTGCTCTCACACTTCCAGTATAACATAACACATTCCAATACATATAAGAGAAGTAGAAAAAACAGCTAAATATGTTTGACTATTAATAATATATAGCTGTATTACAGATGTAGTTCTTTTAGGGTATTACATTACATCTTATTACAGCTAGAACTGACTTTTTTTTATTTTATTTTATTTTATTTTATTTATTTATTTATTTTTTTTTACAAAATAGAGTAGAATAGACTGGGTTAAAGGTCTTCCTATAGACAGAAAACTGGACTTGGATCAGGACTTTCACGGGGCAATGAAGACTTGAATCTTTCTGTAATCTACCTCCCTATTATTTCTGATCAGCTTTCCCAGACTGTTATGGAGAAGCATTGCCAAACAACAATAGTTTTGTTCTGATGTTATAATTTTCAGCAGGGACAGTGTTTTGGGTGATGCACAATGGTTTTTCTTTTTCCACACATTATTCCTCTTCCTCTGGAAATTAAGTTTCATCTGACCTGAGCACTTTTTTTTTGTACAGCCATTTTCTGCATCCTACATGGCAAGAGTTCTTAATAATGATGGCCTTCGTTATGCTTCACCACATAAGGCTGTTGTCCCCCTGTGCATGTTTCTCCCAGAACCATCGGCTGTGTTTGTTGATGTTCCTTGATCTTCGTTATCTGTTAGCTCACTAAGGTTCTTTAACACAGGCATCCCCAACCTCGGTCTTCGAGGCCCGCTGTCGTGCAGGTTTTAGAGGTTTCCTTGCTCATCACAGCTGATTTTAATTAAAAGTTGATTAACAGCCTTTTGACTACTGCAATCATTATAATCAGCTGTGCTAAAGCAGGTAAACCTCCAAAACCTGCAGGACAGCAGGCCTCGAGGACCGAGGTTGGGGATGCCTGCTCTAACAGACCTTTGTGAGCTTCACAGAACAGGTGGATTAATACTGATTAATACTGATAGTGGATTCTCTTTAATAACAAAAGCAGTTCTGAAGGCATTGTTTACACTTAGTGGTATCAAGCTTAAAACACCTGACTTATTTAAAGAAATTATGTATTACAGTCCTTTAACTTTGAAATTTTAGTTTGTGTTAGTTTATCACTTAAAATCTTAGTTAGAAAAAATAAAGTTTGTGGTTGTAGTTCTCAAAGCAAAAGAAGTGTTAGGGATCTGGACACTTTTACAATCCACAATGAATGAATAATGGAAATAAGCTTCTCTGTGGCAGTGCTAATAATCCAGCCGATATGTTGGTGCTGCTTTCTCTCTAGGGACTTGGAGGAGTTCCAGGTAACCAGCCTATGCTACCTACTGGGATGGACCCAACCAGACAGCAAGGTACTACGATATTACAATACAAAGCTGATAATACTCAACCTATAAGGAGTGAGACCTAAATTTAAAACAGTACAACATTTGTATTCCTATGACTAAAATATTTCAGTTTGTGCCCACTAACCAAGGATCAGAAGATGCAGTCTCTGAGGTTCCTCTTGTAGGTGCAGGACATAAATCCCCATGAAGATCTAACAAAAATTTTTTTTAAAGACTTTTAAAAGTCTTTTTAAAAACCTTTGTAAGATAAAACATGTTAAAAAGAAGTGACCATTGTCATAGTCTGCTGTGGGCTGAATTTTAAAACAGAAGTTTTTACATATTTGGAAGATTTTATTTATGTTTTTGAAAATTCTAAACTTTGTTAAGATGCAATTTTCTGGTTTCAAAGACGCAAGTGTGATTAATACATATGTTGTTATTTGAACAAAGAGACTACAGTCTAATACCTTTCAGTTTAAAGGTACAGCATAAGATTGGTAAAAATCCTGCTAATCAGACAAAAAGATGTTATCGTCAATTGAAAGTCATTTTGAAAACTAACCGCTGGGATGTATGGATGGTTTTTATGTTTCAGGGCATCCAAGCATGGGAGGACCAATGCAGAGGATGACCCCCCCTAGAGGCATGGTACCCCTGGGGCCCCAGGTAAGCAATACTAATAGAATTATAGACGTTTGTTAAGCAATATGGTTTTAAGTGTTTTGTTTTTTTTCCTTTTTCCTTAAGAGCTATGGAGGTGGGATGAGACCCCCACTGAATGCCTTGGTTGGTCCTGGGATGCCTGGTATGAGCATGTGAGTGGTGGACACATTAATCTGTAATACTAATAAACTTCTACAAATATAAAGCTTTAAGTATTGCGATATATGTCTCCTTTTGTGACATTAGAACAACAAAAATTTTCTTTTATTGTAATTCTGTGTTGACCAGCACAAAGAAGTGCATATCTGTGATTTGAAAAGTCTTATAAATAAGGATTTTTATTTCAAATTAATTTGGGACCAAGAGACACCAAAATTGTTCTGCTCATTCTTCTTTGCACTGCAGCGTAGTCTCAATCTTTTATCCTTCTGGATTCTTCTAAAATCTCTAAACATTTTTCCTCTTCCTTACGATGAAAAGCATCCCTACAGGGTAAGGCTGCTACTGCTGTGTCACTTTGGAGGCTCATGCTTGGTGTTAATTTTTTGCATTGTATTAGAAGTTCTATTTTGTGGGATATTGAGAAATAGGACCCATATTTAGGTCTCTTTTGCCTTGGACTTAAGTTTAGAAGACCTGCATCATCTTTAGGTAGGTTTCCAGGTGAGTCTAGCTCTTTCCATTTACTGAAGATGGGTTGAACCATGTAGGGATTTCCCCAGTTCTTTTTTTTTTCTGCTTTCACAACTCTCTCTCTGACCTTCATGCCATTTCCCTCAGCCTTCATTGTGCTGGGTTTTCATTTAAACCTCTAAAGGCAACAGCTTGCACTTGGTTTTATTTAGGGGTATCGGGGAACTTCAAGTTTTCAGTGAAATTCAATGGAACTTGAATTTGTAATGTGAAAATGTCAGCGTGCAGCAAAGGGAATTTGAGTATTTTGGTGCTTCCCAAGCAATCCTTGCTGTGCATTTTGAATTGTAAACTAAATGGGACTTTTTTTGCTTGTACTGAGATATCTTAAATCTGTCCCAAACTCAAAGCTTTCACCCTCTTTGACTGGATATTTACTGTGGACCTGGGAGGTGACTTTCCACTTTTTTTTTTATCTTCTTTTGTCCAAGTTCTTTTCTTTTTTTCCTTGATGTTCCCACCACCTTTTCTCCTGCCGTCAGAACATTTTGTTGTTGCCAACTCTGACCAGAAATAGCGAGGCCTGCATAAAAGCAGAATACTGATGTGAGTGTATGTGTGTGTTGCAGGGGACCTGGCGGTGGCAGACCTTGGCCAAATCCTCCAAACTCAAATTCTGTAAGTCCTCAGACAAAACAGCCTTAAAAAAAAATTTATGTCTCACTTCATCACTTACATTTGTTTCTTCTCTTGTCTTTTTCAGACTCCTTATTCTTCTGCATCTCCAGGCAGCTATGTGGTATGTTTAACGTTCGTGAGACTCTTCTAACTCTTTGAGTAACAGCTTGTTAATTTATGCAGTAAAACCAAACTTTAAATTTCAGGGACCCCCAGGGGGAGGGGGTGCACCAGGAACCCCAATAATGCCAAGTCCAGCAGGTGAGACTTATCCTTAACATACATATGGACAAAGTTGTTGTTTCCACTTATGTAAGAAAAGAAAAGCCCACAGTGGTCAGAGAAATTACTTGAACCTTGAAAACAATGAACTCGTAAAAACAGGCCTGGTTAAAATGACTTATTATTTGATGACCATATCTTAATATTTTGTTGCATAAAGTTTTGAATCAATCACTGCAATAAAATGATTCCTGTAACTGTCAATGGGACATTTGCTCCTCTCAGCAGGTATTCTGGTCCACTCCTCATGAACAAACTGCTCCAGTTGTCTCAAGTTTGAATAGGGTCTTTTCCAGACCGCATGTTTCTTTTCAAAGATGCTCATTCAAGATATGCTTCATTTTTCTATCTGTGAACATGGAGCTGATATGTTTCGGCAAAAAGTTACATTTTTTGTCTCATATCTCCATAGGACGTTCTACCAGAAACATTGTGGCTTGTCAGCACATACTGTAATTTAGCAAATTCAGATTGGCTTTTTTAGGATTTGTTTTCAGCAATAATGTCCTCTTTGGTTGTCTCTCATTAAGCCGACTTTGGCTAAGCAACAACAGTTGGTGGGATCTGCTACTGATGTTCCTTGAGCTTGAAGTCCACCTGGGCTGATTTGTTACCATTTATTTCATCCATTTCTTAAATTTTTCATCAGTGCTCTTCCTGCTGCTAATCCAGGGGGGTTTGCTACAGTCCCATGCAAAGTTGTGCCAGTTCATAATGAAAATAACTTGCTCAAAGTTCAGTTCACACAGATGAAAATGAACTAAATCATGTTCATAGTTCCCTTATTCAAAAAATGAATGTTCACAAACCTATAAATGAACCCAATCCTACACAATAAAACCTCATATTTCACCCTTTTAATGTGTGACCAAAATATATAGAAAGAAATGGAAAATACTCGATGCAGTCAATGTATACTATATGTGCAGTCAAACCTTTATTTAGTCAAGTTACACAGAAGTTGAGAAACATACGAGAACATTCAGGTTCTGCTGAAAAGATTTGTATTAAAAACTTACCTTCCTCATTCAGCAGCAGATATTTCCCAAGATACCTTGGATACTTAAACTCGACGTGCCACTTTAAATTCTAAGTGGACGTGGCTGAATTACAGACTTGTTTGTTATGTCCAGGTGGGAACAGTTTGCAAAAAAGCTTTAGGGGTTTTTTTCTGTCCGAGTCTTCCTCTGTGAGTTCATAAAACTTGGCCAAGTGCTCTGTAAAACTGGCATCAGAAATACCAGTAGATGAGTCTGAATTGCGCAGAGTAGTACTAGCAGTAAACATGCTGGTCTGTCATGCTGTTTGCCGTAAAAGTGTCATTATCAATTGAACATGAACATAACCTTTGTTTCGCTCACTATTCTCAGAGTGAAAGTTGCTGTAGTTTACGTTCATTACTTCAAAACTGATCCGTTCAGTTCACCATTCACTAAAAATATGAATGTATTGAGTGAACGGCGTTCATTGAACGCGTTCAGGCACAACACCGATCCCATGGATCTTACAGGAACATTAAGTTGCTTGGAGATGGTCTTATAGCCTTTACCTTTCACATGCTTGTCTATAATTTTCTTTCTAATCTCATGAAACAGCCCTTTCCTTTGCTTTCTCTGGTCCATGTTGAGTGTGGTACACACCATGTCACCAAACAGCATACTGCCTTCCTGTAGGGACAACTTAATGATTGCAAGAATGTGACACAAGTAATGCCAATTAGTGGGCACACCTAAGTCGCTTTGGTCAAAATATTTTCTGTTTTCTAGGGGTATCATCCTTTTTGATGTGGCCTTTTTAATGAGATTATGTTTTGTTTTTTGTTTTTATAGTTATGTTAAAGCATAGTTGAAAAGCTATTTCTGATTCCAAGAGTTTATTCTCATACATGTATTAATATTTTTCTCAGATTCTGGTTATTTTTTGACCAATGTGGGTTTTTCTTCCATTACAAACATATTTTGTCAATGTCTGCATGTATTAATATTGTGTTTTACGGTTAGATTCAACCAACTCTGGCGACAACATGTACACCATGATAAACACAGTACCTCCTGGTGGAAGCCGACCAAATGTGAGCCCTTTCTCTGTGCTTTGCAGTTTATAAGGTGTTAAAGAGTGACTGTAACCTTTAAGGTCAGATTTCAATGTATGTTTTTCTTCCTCTGCTTCTGCATCTCCTGTTTGGCTCAGTTTCCTATGGGTGGAGGTAGTGATGGTCCATTGGGGGGATTGGCAGGAATGGAGCCGCATCATATGAATGGGTCTTTAGGTAAAAGGACAGTTGGCTTGTATGTTGTGTGTATTTCTGATCATGTTGGGCTCAATACCTCACATTAAGTGTAAAATCCATGCAGGCTTATTATAGACTGTTTTCTCTTTCAGGGTCCGGTGATATGGACAGTCTCTCCAAGGTCTGTAAAACTGTTAAATGTCTTTGAGGTGTTTTTTTTTTCTCCAGCATCTGAAATTACAATATTTTTAACATGTTTTGCTGCCGGCAGAACTCTCCTGGTAACCTAAGCATGAGTAACCAACCAGGGACACCGAGAGAGGATGGAGAGATGGGAGGAAACTTCCTTAATCCATTTCAGAATGAAAGTGTAAGTCATCTATGAATTAGTTTGTTATTTTTAGGAGGTTAGCCTCTCATAACTTTCAGAAAGGTTGAGACTAAACACAGAAATGCAACACTTCTAGAAGAAGTGCAATTTACAACATTGTTGTTTGCTCTCTTAGGCTAAGGGAAATGTATCTTTGTGAGGTCTAAAGCTGCCCAGCAGCCTCACAGTGATGGCAGCCATCCACAAAGTACATTTGAATTGCAAAGAAGATGTCAGGCTTTGATTTGCTGCCATCACTATCACCAGGACCTGTGTCTCTGGGTCTTTTTGTTAAGCTCAGTTGCTCCTGGGTTTTGGTTTTAGGTTTCCTTAGAGACAGTTTGTTTTGACATTGACCAATCAATCCTCCAAAAGTTCTTTAAACAGGACTTGGAAGTATAGAACTGAGTTCAGTTGCTCACCAAACCTTGTAGTGTTTATTTGAAAAGAGGAAGAAAGAAAGAAATCAATAAAACAAAACAAAGTTAATGAAATAAAAACATCAAAAAGCAAAAACTAAAGATTCTTCATCCACACAACACAATTAACGCCCCATTTACTTACAAAAAAATCTATGCTCTTTGTCAAATTAAAAAACGAAAATTCTACTTGAACACGTGCAATTACCAGTCTCTTAAATAAAATACAAGCATCTTCCATTTGATGACTATTCATTTCGTTCTTTCTTGATATCCATATTGCTAGTTTTGCCATTCCAGAAATGAAATTTAAAAGCACATGAACAGATCTCTTCTTTGCACAATACTGTGGACCATAAATAAAAATACAGCTAGAGACTTAACACCAAAACCACTAAACAAACAATCCAAAAGAACAAAAGAGGATTCAGTCTTAAACATTCAACAAAAATATGATTCCACCTGTAAACAAAAAGAAAGAAAGAGAGTTCATGTTATTATACAGCATTTGATGCATATCCATTCTTCCTGCAGAGTGCCCTTACCTTTGTAACTTGAGAGAGTTCCTGAATCGGTCTTGTGACCCACATCACCAATTTACAGGGGTCTGAGCTCTGCTTAAACACAGGAACTAACTAAGAAAAATTTTGTTGTAAGCTAAAAAATCAGATATGATCTGATCAGACATATTTTTGTCTCTTTGATTTGAATGCGGCCTTGTTTTTACATGACTTCTCAAACTGATGGTCCAAAGCAGTCAAATTCCAAAACAGAGAGTGACTGTTTTGCTTTGCAATAGTGCAGTGTTGCTCTTTGCTTTCAGGGGCACTAAACCTACACTCACCGGCCACTTTATTAGGTACACCTGTCCAACTGCT
>NW_015150556.1:123212-136309 GCF_000732505.1 Cyprinodon variegatus | reverse complement strand
GTGCAGCCGACAAATCTGCGGCAACTGTGTGATGCCATCATGTCAATATGGACCAAACTCCCTGAGGAATGTTTCCAGCACCTTGTTGAATCTATGCCACGAAGAATTGAGGCAGTTCTGAAGGCAAACTTTTTCCAACCCGTTACTAGCATGGGGTACCTAATAAAGTGGCGGGTGAGTGTATAATTTACAGGTCTACCCCCATAGTTACTAAATGTCAAAGAGTTTAATATGAATGTAAAATGTTACAATGGGTATGGGTATGAAAAATTCTGCAAGGCAGCGTACAACACTAACACACCTCTGTCCTTGTTGTGTTTCAGCAGTATTCTCCAAACATGACAATGAGCGTGTGAAGACTCGTAAAGCTGTGGGGAAATCGGTATAAAGCAAAGAGACACAATAAGACATCATTTAGGCCAGTGATTCCTTGTCCGCCATCGCTGCCCCTATCCCCAACCCCTGACCTCCATTTTCCCGAAACTCTCCATGGTTTCAGCCTACGTCTCTACTCTGTTTCTTCAAAGTGACCACTCTGCTGCATTCAGACTGTACAAAAGATCCAAGTGAAACGTGCAAGAGGAGAACTCTTTATATATTTACATGCGGTGTATGGAGCAGTGTACATCCAACACATGACTCTGAACCAAATCATTCAACTGAAGATAAACAACCAAGAGCATCCGCACAGTTTTTTTTATTATTTCTTTTATTGTTAAATGTATTTCAGCTTTTTTAATGAGACATTTCTGTTTTTTATTACTACAAAAATGCAAACTACCCCAGTCACATGACTCTTAGCCTTATTTCAGTATTTTGCAGTTATCCAAGGCTTTTTTCCACACCCCTGGTTGTCCACATCTTTGAAACAAACACTGTTACATTATTTTAATGTTTATTTATGTTTTAGAAGATGTTGTTCTTTATTTTTCATACTAATCAATTATGGGAACCATCTTTCAGTTTGTCTTCATAAAAGAGGGAAAATTAGTGAAGATTAAAATTATCCAGCTTCACATTTCAAGACACTCTTTTAATACATTTTAAATTATAAAACCAGAGCTTATTTAAACAGAAGACTGTAAGCTGTCATTTTTAAACTAGTTCTTTATTTGGAGTATTTTACGCTTTGGATTAGTTGATTGTTGGAAACTGTTTGGAAGAGAACTGCAAAGTTAATCGGTTGCAGTTTATTACAAATCTTATTAACAAATCATGCTGTGCAGGTTGAACATTTATTTTTTTTCCCAATGCAGTAAAATTTGTCTCTTTCTGTACTGAACTGCAAACCACAGTTGTGATGTAACACGTGAGTAATATACTCAAAGGGTTGAACTTTGCACTCTGTCCATTGCAGACCCACAACACAAAATTTAGACAAATGGCATCAATAACATTCTCTTTGTTCAGATAAAACAACTAGAGTTTGTAAATTGATTTTCTCTTAGTTGTGGATTCTCTGACCTGCTATCTTAATGATGCATGTAACGATCGCAGAGTTTGCATCTTGGAATCACAAGAAGCACAGTGGGTCTAATTCTCTGAATTCAACAGAGACGTAGATGATGAGGATGAAAAGCAAACTCAACACTGGTTACTCCTGAATAATTGTCATCCGGTTAAACTGTGATTTTAATATGATTTTAAGAGTTGATTGGTACAGAAAACTAAAAGCTTGTTTTTGAATCATTTTTTTAAAAAAGAGAAAAACTTTTTAGTGCCCATGATTGTTACAATGTACAAACGTTGATATTTGTGTGAACATGCTCCTCTCCCCTCCAACACCTCTACATGTACAGCCGGGTCACAAATGTAGCTCCTCTTTCTTGTATGTGTATTTGATGTAATTATTATTTCAATATTAATCTTCAGAGAGTCACCGAATAGGAGGAATGGACTAATAAGCCAACCTAAAAACTGAAATGATGTTCTTTTATCTTTTTTTTTTTTTTTTCTCATTAGAATGAAGCCATAAGTGGGAGAACAAGAAGATAAGTTTGTAAATTGGATCTCATTTTTGTTTTGTGACTGTGTGGGACTTCATTTGTGATGTGTTCATTTCTCTCTTTTTTATTCTTGTATTATGTTTTTGTAAATAAGCAGAGAAGTTTCATTGGTTTTAAATTTGCTGGTATAAAGCTTCTCTTCCCTTAGTCATTTGTTTCTTCTTAATTATTGTGTCGGTGTGGATCGAAGTGAATATTTAAAATTTGTTTACACAAGCAGAGTTTCTTTCATACTGTGCCCTTGGTCCTCATTTCACCTTTTTCAAATAGTGATTTATGTGAAAATACTATGGGCCTGGTCTTCAAAAGGTTGGGTTGCAAGTTGCTTGTGCACTTTAACAGTGTGTGCAAATGTTTTATTTTTTTATTTTTTTTGCATACTGTAGGTTGAGCAAACCTCACAAATTTATTGGTGAAAGATATGCAAATGTTAATAGTTATCACTTCACACTATCAATTAATCAAACCTGAAAGTGAGTACAGGTGCTTGCATTTTTGCATCTTTATTTAGTATGAAACAGATTGAAGAATGGATGGATAGATAGATATGTAGGTTATGTAAAAGATGGCTGCACAGGCTGGTACAAGTAAATGCAGCGGGACTACGGAAAATCTTTATAAAATTTAAACAAAAATAACAATGACTTGGCAGAAATATCATGGCATGTTTATCAAAACAAAACTGAATACCAGCAGCTGCTTGTATTATGTTTGTCTTTACTTTTCTTTGTAGGGCTTTGAATTAATTATATACACAATACGTAATTTTCATCACTATTATCAACGTCATGTTTTTTTAAGGCCCCGAGCAGCGAAGGGGCTGCGAAGGCCAATTTTTTTTTCAAATGTTTATTTTTCTCCTGAATGAAACACTTTTTTAGAGGCTTTAACATATTTTTGAAAAACTCAGCAGACTTTACAGAAAATTGTCCCTCGTGTGAAATGTACGTAGTTTAATGGAATCAGAAATGGGCATGGCCAAACGGCTCAACAGCTCACTCTAAAGTTAGATGGGGAAAACCGTAAGTAGCAGAGACTTAAAATTTTGCACAAAGGTAATTCTCCCTAAATCGAGTCTCTTGGAGGTATGCCCTACAGTAGAACCCACAGGAAGTCAGCCATTTTGAATCGAAGCCATCACTTTGCTTTTTTTTCTTCATGACATATCTGAGCATAATCCTCCTAGAACTTTTCAGTTACAAACTTCAAATCCACTCTCAATTGGCCTTAGGCAAAGTGGATCAAAGAATATTTCTACATCAAAGCATGTGGGCGTGGCCAAGCATGAAATTTGATCTTTTTGGGATAAAACAAAAGGTAAGCCCCAGGCCATGCTTTCACAGAGAATTATGAAATTTAGTACACATGTATAACCCATCAAAACCTACAAAAAAGTCTCTTGGAGCCATGGTCCAAACCCCATGGGAAATCAGCTGTTTTGAATCAAACCCATAATTAGCTTTTTTTTTACCTTCATGTATTAGCTTAGCAAACTCCTACAGCTTTTGAGCTACAAACGTCTAACTTGCAGTGCGTAGACTTAAGGCATAAGGGTCAGGGTCACTGGGGTCCGATAAAGAAAATCATCAACCAGTAAAGACATTTTTAATTCTAATCTGTTTCTTTAAACATAATTTAACACAGAAATAAAATGAGGTATTTATGCATCCATGTTATGCAAGGATTTAAAAAAAATATATATATTTTTTTAAATGGAAAGTGTTTTTTTAAGTAGAGAACAACAGTCGTTCAGTTTGGTATATACACAATATCCTGATTCACATATTTTATAAAACACCTTAACTGACCATCGATTTATTCATTCAAAAGGAGGTAACATGTATAATTCAGTAGCTCTTGTTACACTGCAAGTTGAGAGTAAATATAATTAGGATTGGCAAGCTTGAGGTGCAGACAGCCACCCAGCCAGATCATCTGAAATGCAGTTATATGTGTTTCACGGAGACATGGCTACAGGATTGTAAACTCTAGATTAGAACTCCAAAGCCAACTCCAGTGTCACTCTGCCCAGCTTTCAGCTAAAGGTCAAATATCTGAAGACTTAAGGTACAAGTAAATTAGATTAAGTACTACTGCTTTTCAACAATAACCTGTTAAATCCAGCTAATATTACTGCAAAATATGATACCTGCAACAAGTTTCCATGTGCATAATTTGTCACATTTACCATGGTAATAAAAATCCCTTATGCAGATCTTGAGATTTTAACAACACCCCTTCTCTATCTTTAACTCCCTGAAAGTTTAAACCGTTGCTTAACTGCTCAACTTGAGAAAATGCAATGTTAATTTATTGTATTCCAAGTTTGATGTGCATACAATTGTTGCAAGATATGCTCTTGCACAGCAGCTCAGTATATAAAGCATGTTCAGAGGATGCATGTTTTCAAAACAGCTGAGAGATCCTCACAGGAATAATTAAATCTTGCAGGGATATAAGGTGCACTGAAAGTATCCATAAAAAAAATAAATAGCAAAAGAAAAGCAGCTACATTGTCAAAAAAAAATCACTTAATTTCTATCAAAATTACAAATTCATATTAATCTGAAACATCCCTAAAACACTATATTTGTTTTAGTACATAAAGTATATCCTGCAGATTTGAGATTGCAGGATTTATATAGGTTCTGGTCTCCATAAATTTTGCAATCTCCCTCTTAAATATTCTTTCAATGAGCACACATTTTAAAAACAACTTCAGGTGAATAAAAAAAGATTATTGTGAAATATATGAAAAGGTACCAAACTAAATGGATGCCTGTGTGACTGTTTTGGTTATATCATACAGTCCCATTGTGGCATAGCCCTCCTACTGCGAACTCCCATTTCTCTCTTTGTTACATAACATGTTACACAACATATTGTCTCCTATCCTTTATCTGGCTTCTCCTGAAAGAGCTCACTTGTCCCATCCACACAGAAACATCCACTTGACTTCCATTCAACTTCTCACCATGTTTGCTCAGTTTTGCTTTGCTTTTTTGGCTATCTCCTCTCTGGCTGCTGCATCCGATCAAGGATGCGATGAGCTGATTAAACCTCTGGAGGACCGAAGCAAGGTAAGCTGTTCTCTGCACTGACATTGTAAAGCAGAGCCGAGTTAATTTTTGTGTAAAAGGCACAATTATCGATTGCAAAACAAATTTTACCCTCATTAAGTGGACCACTAGATTACAGTAATCAGACTCTTTTCTCAGCTTGCTGTCTAGATTTTTATTCATGCACAAAAGATGCCCCTTTAGGGTTTAAGAATAAAATGTTTTAAGATATTTGAAAAGAAATATAGTGAGAATTAAAGTAACGGTAGAATTTTCTGAATTGCTTGAACTGACACACACAAAACTAAATGTTAATGTTTCCCATTTAGAAATGAAAAGTTTTCTTGAAAGCTCATTTTTCTTATTGACATTTAGGTTTATGGAAAATGGATAACCTATGCTATAGCGTCTGACAGTGAGGAAAATCTAAAAGCATATGCAATCTCCACTAGCTCTTGGGCTAAAATGTCCCCGATACCTGACAGTGATGAATTCACGATCCACTACGTCGACAGAATGTAAGCTGGGATCCTTTAAAACTTGTTCTCATTACCTTTTAATTCAACAAAAATCAACTTTATGTTTATGTAATTTTTGATTCTTTTTGTCAGTGAAGGTAAATGTGTTCATGGGACGGCAAATTCCAGCACTTCAGGAAACACTACAACGGTGGTTTGTAAGTAGATAACAGTGCTCATCTGGCCTTTACCAGTAAATACTACTGATTTTCTGAATAGTATCATAACTGTCTGCTCTGTCTCCCATAGTTCACTTTAACTCCACTGATTATGAGTGTGTTGGGAGGTATTTGAAGACGTGCGCCGAATGTGTCCTCTGGTCTGATGAGCAGATGAAAGAGTTTGATGGAAAAGTTAAAAAAACCAACAACCTTGTTCTCTTTAGTAAGTTCTCAAAGTTTTGTGTGCAACAATTTATACTCTAGTACTCTCTAAAATTAAAATACAAAACAATTTGTTTGACTAATTATTGTCTGTCCCTTTCAATTATATTAGCAAAGACAGGAAAACTGGATGAGTCTGATAAAGAGATTTTCAAGAAACAAGCCAAGTGTCTCAACCTCTTACCAGATTTCTATTTCTCAGAAACTACAGGTTTGATTTTATTTTTTTATTATTATTATTTCTATGTGGAGCCAACTGTGGTTGTCAGTATGAAATTAGTTTTGGTATCCTTTCTGTTTCAGACCTGTGTCCTGAGCAGAGTGAGCCAACCACTGCCCCCACCGACACAAACTGAAGAATAGAGAAACCTCTCGCCTTCATCCCATCCTCATAGCTGCTGTAACTGAAGTCTGAAATATGCTTTCCTTGTTAAACCCCTCGTGCATCACTTTTTCTACTTCTTTGCAGATAAACTAACTCTATTTAGGTGCAAATTCAGTTTTATGTGCTTGATGTGTTCGGTTGATGTCTTACGCAGCAGAAAATAGAACTTTACAGTGTGAAAACATTGTTTTAACTATTATCATCAAAACATTATTGGTGGAGTTATTCAAGGAATATTTAAAATTTGCAATTCAGGTCTTCCTTCTGCAATCACCAGTTTTACAAACAGCTAACCGTGATTCTGATCCAATGCTCAAAGAAAATAGGGAGGTCTTTCACTTTTCCAGCCAGTTGGGACTATTACTTAAGAATTATACCTCTTCATGTGATTGGAAATCCCAGATTCAAGCAGGGTTGTCTCTCTGCTGATGTTTTTATAGCCTTTTTGATATGAGGGGTTCTTGCTATTTAGAAATTCTATTTTATAGGATCACTTGGATCTGGAGAGGTTGTACCAGTGTCTTTTTTTTTAGATCAAGCTAATCAGGCTTTATAAGTTATAAACTATCAGTTTTTGTTCACATGGAAAAAAAAAGATAAAGCAGAAAAGAAAGAAAAAAGAGAAATAAAGAGGGGAGGGGAATAATTGCCATACTGTTATCCTCTAAATGGGGAAATATTCTTTTTTTTTTATTTTTTTTTTTTAGATTTTATCAAATGCTCAATCCCAATAGTTTAATCTGTTTTTAACAAATTGATGATAAATTCTTTTATTATTGTTTTTTTTCACTAAAACAAAAACTGTGTCCTATTGATTTTGTAAAAGCATAGATTCCACTCATATATTTGTTAATAAATGTTTCCACATTGCAAAGCAAAATGTTTCAAATCTTTGTGCTTAGAATAGAGGTGTGTAAAAAATGCTGTGTTTCCATAAAAAATCCTTAGTTTCCTTTATTTAATCAGGAAAAACTAATTGAAATTAAAACCTATTTTATTAAATTAAAATTTCAGCATTATGAAACACAGAATACAAAACTAGGTACATAAAATACTTTTTTTAAGGTATGTTTAAAGATATGCATAAATCTTTGTAAAGCTTCTTTGTATTTTACTTCACAAATAGAGAATGATGTTTCTTGAATGCAGCTGATTGGGCGATTGTCTTGTCAATCACAGATTTACCAACCCAACCAGAGAGCAGTTAGGTTTTACTCCACATATTTGAACCATTATATTCACCCATCAGGGGGTGGATATATTCAGAGAGTAAAAAAAAAAAAAAAAAAAACTTTAGCAAACAAGAGGAGGCTATCTTCCTCTAAGTTTGTTGACCAGAATTTTACTGTTGCTTTGGTATCAACTTAGAAGCCAGGAACATTAAAATGTTTATTTAGATTTTAAGGGCTTCATCTACTGTTTATTTGTATTTATCACAAACACATGCAACTGCACTTTATACATAACATATACTGTAAGCAAAAGATAAGTTACATTTTATTCAAGAAAGATATTGCAATCGCTATAATCTTAGCATAATGATAATGATAAAATGGTACTGTGTTCTGTTTAGATATAAAAAAAGGATTTTTTTTTCTCTCTTTTTTGCTGGGTTGTTAAGTTAAAAGGCTCCTCTCCTGTGGAACCAACTACTATTTTTAGTTTTTGATACAGCTAATAGTCAGAGTACCTTATGCTATCCTTAGGTCTATTTAGTTACACTGCTATAGGCTTAGACTGCTGGAGGACACAGGGTACGCTTTTCACAATTTTACTTATTTCGGCTTCTACGCTTCAATTATGCAATATTTGAGAGTTCATTTTCTAAATTAATATTCTTTCTGCTTTTTCTTAACATAGTAGCCTCATCTGACCTGGTTTTCTGTTTTTTTTCTGATGGTTTCTTCCTGTTATAAGGGAGTTTGTCCCCTCCACTGTCACCCTACAGTATGTATGCGCAGTGTGGGGGATTGCTACAAAGAAGATTAAGGATTTGTTTTTGAGACCTATACCAGAAAATAGCTGTCTTTGCATTGCAGCCAGTTCAAAGCAACTGATAGACAGAACACAGTTGGCGAAACGCTTTAAGATTATGCACTGGATATTGGTTTATAAAGGTTTTAGATTGGTACCTTTACAGAAAGGTCATATAAAGCTTTGCAGGAATATTAACATGATACTATGTTATAGTATCATGTATATAATAAATGAATAAATCAGAAGAAGTCAATATGAAGAAGGGAACATAAATACCTACATCGATTTGGTCTCTGGTGTAAAGTTTATATGATTATATCACATTTTGCCTTTTCAACACAGCCCGCCCACATCCCTCTTTCTGTTACGTGACATATTGTCCCCTAGTCTTTATCAAGGCTTTGCTGAGAGAGCTCAGTTGTCCCGTCCTCCCAGCAGCCTCCACTTCACTTCTATTCACCTTCTCATCATGTTTGCTAAGTTTTGCTTCACTTTGCTGGCTCTGTGCTCTCTAGCTGCTGCATCTGATCAAGGCTGCGAGGAACTGATTAAACCTCTGGAGGACCGAAGCAAGGTAAGTAGGGGTGTGCTCTGAAATCCACTGATACATTGAAAAACAGAGTCAAAAATATATTAATTATATTATGCTGGAGTTTTATTTGATCATGCAGAGACAATAAATGACATTTCGTTCTTTTTTTGAAGTGAAAATAATGTTTTTCTGTTGTTTTTTTTACCTTGACAGATTTATGGAAAATGGGTATTACATGCAGGAGCATCAGACAGTGAAAAGAACCTGAAGGCAAAGAAAATTGTGAACAGCTCCTGGATTAAACTCTCTTCAATACCTGATACAGAGGAATTCAGTATGGCCTACATTGACAAAATGTAAAGTCATTGGGAAATTACCCTTATTTCCTTTTGGATGCATGTTTAAAATTCTATGAACATTTCAAAGTGCTAATTTCTTAACTCTCATTGACAGTGAAGGAAAATGTGTTTGTGGAACCGTTAATAGCAGCACTACAGGAAACGCTACAAAGGTGATCTGTAAGTAGATATCAGAAATTTCTGCTTTAAATCTGCAGCTCTATTTTTCAAACAGCAACAACGATACTTTTTTTGTTCCGTTTGGTTTAGTTTATTACAACTCCACCACATATGAGCACATTGGGCGGTTTTTGGAGACGTGTGATGACTGCATCCTGTGGACAGACGAGGCAGTGGCCGAGGTGAACGGGGAGACTACTAAAAGCAAAAATATCTACATCTTCAGTGAGTTCCCTCTTTTTAATCTCTGTTTTTAATTAATATACAATAAAACTGACAGATTTATTAGTTCTTTAACTTCAAAAATGTTCACCTTTTCCTTTAACAAACCTCAGCAAAGACTGGAAAACTGGATCCTGCTGATCTCGAGGTTTTCAAGAAGCAGGCAAAGTGTCTCAACCTCTTACCTGAGCTCTATTTTCTGGAAACCACAGGTAAGACTCAGTCTTTATTTGTCTGCAGCGTCTGCTATACAGCATCATTCAACTTGTCTCCCTTTTTGTTTTAGGCTTGTGTCCTGAAGAAAATGAACCTACCACTGCTCCCACAGAGGAAAACACTGAGGAACAATAGAAGAAATGCAAATTATCATCTTCATCCTGTACCTGCTGTTCCTGAACTCTTTGGACTTAATCAGCATTCAGATATGATTTCTTAGTCAACACCATGAACTATAACTTGTTGTACTTGTTTGGAAATAAACTATGTAGTCTGCTGCAAACCATTCACTGCTCTGTCTTTAATGTTGTTCAAAAATTAACCTTACTGATACATAAATGTTATTATCATAAGCGGATATATTTTCTTCCATCCATCAATACACTTTGCAAACCTATGCAGGAATTTCTTCTGTGAATCAAATAGTTTTCTATAAATTTTAAAATGTTTTTTTTTATATAAATGAAGATTCAAGTTAGGAAAAGTTGGATTTTTGACATGAAAAACAAGTAAAATCTAGAAGTGTAAAATACGGTAGATAGTAAGGAATAATTTTCTAAATTCTCTAATGAAGGAAAATGGTGTTTTAGTTTAGGTTTTGCTTTAAACTCTATAGTTTTGTCTTGCAAACCTAAATTTGAGATATAGACTGATATTTTGTGATGAGCCATGATTGAGGATTTCCTCTTTTCTGTTTGTCTTTTTTTGGTATTAAATATTTCTGTTAATTATTTTTAAGCAAATAAGCAGATTTGCAGAGAAGATAAAGAGTTTTTAGCAGCTATTTGTTTGATAGAAAAGAGGAAAAAACAAAAGATAATCTATTAACTGACATTCTATTGACTTTATATCGGATTTTAGAAATTTTAGGCTTTTAATTTTTGCTGTCCTTTTAAAGTCCAGTCTGAAACTCCAATATTTAAAATCATTTTTCAGGCCTGTTTTTTGTGTGTTTTACACTCCTCTGATGCTCAAAACAATCGTCCCTGCAGCTACACTCTTGCATTGTTGCATAGTTAAATTTGTTGATCATTTTATTTTTACTCTTCACTATTTTGTTTTTTGATCTCTTTTTGATCCGCTAAGTAGCAGCAAAGGACTTAGATTCAGTTTATATCAAATGAGTTGGGCAAATAATTCATTTAGGATTAATCAGCAAGATGGTGCAATAAAACTGACATTTCTACTAATAATGAAACAGAGCCCGATGGGCTGTGGGTGTTTCACAAAGTATTTAGCTTACAAATAGGGTCAAAGTTTGGTTGCAATATACATTTGAAGACAGATCCTTCAGGCTGTTAAAAAAAGGGCGATAAGATGAAGAAAACATTTTAGATCAAAATGATAAAGTTTTTTTTTGTCCCAGTAATGTTACAGACCGACCAACCTATCCTCATATTAATATCTATGCATGACATGGAGGAACTCACTGAACTTTTTGCACATGTTTGATGTTGCTGCTAGTTTCAAATACATCCATTACTGTAAAAATGCTGTATATTGGTTATTTTATTCTCTAGGTGCAAAGTTTTGTGTTGTTAAAGCACTTTACAGTACAGTATTGTATTTTTTTATCTTTTCACCAATATGTTATTCTTATATATATTTTTCTAAGGTCCACACTTGTGTGACAATTTTTTCTATAACCTTTTTGCTGCTGTAAATGCCAGAATATCCCCATTGTGGGACAATAAAGGGATTTCCTACAGTATTCTATTCTATTGTAGGCATGTATGTCTTCCCTTACTCCCATTTGATGAAACTTTACTAGAAAACTGAGTTAGTTTGGGGAGATTCTTTCTACAGAGTAAAGTTTATCTGTCATGAGAGATCATTGATTTTCTTATAGTCCATTATGAAAATCAGCTGTTGTTCTCTTTTGTAACTGTGTGACATAGTATGTAAATAATGAAAGTAGCTAAACAATATTAGTTGGTAAGAACTCAATCTGTATAGATTACAGAACCTCAGAGGCTGAAAAAAATATACTGTTAATTATCAATAGGAAAGGAGAAAGCAGGGCAAAGTTTTCTTTTTACAAAACTTCTAAAGATTTTCTCTGTTGCGAAAAGAAATGAGAACAGCATGGGGGAAATTTCCATGTGTTTTCGTCTCTCTGTAAGCCCCTGAGACCTTGTGTGACATTCTGTTCACATACTGAGACATGTGGGGGTCCTGCTATTCACACTTTGCCAGCTGCTTGTTATGTAACAAGATAAATAGGACACAAGTTCCTGCTGAGTGGAGGCGAGAAGTTAAACACTAGTTTCCAAGAGAGACCAGACACGTGTATTCAGCTGTGTGACTGTGTGTGTTCTGAACACAATTTCTCATTTTTGTTTAGAAAATCAAACAGGAATCAGGTGTTTTGATGAAGCCTTGGTGCATAGGGATCAGCAGAGGGAAAAAATAACATTTTATCTAATTTTGCAAGAGAGCGAGCATCATTGCAAAACTCTCTTGTGTGTGTGGCCCAGCCCCCCTGTTAGAAGACGTCCCTCGGTTCCTTTGAGGGTCTGTAGCTGGCAGCAGGATCCCTGACATCAGTGTTGCTCTCCGGCTGCCTGCTGTCTCCAACCATGGCTGCACAGCTGGTTGTTGCTCTGCTGGCTTTCACCTCCCTGAGCGCTACGGCTGAGCCGGACTGCAAGGAGCTGGTGAAGCCTCTGGTGCTGGACAGCCACAGCCCCGTGAGTACATCTGTGGTGGCTTGTTAGATTAGGACAAGTGTGAGAAGTCTGCTGGAATTCGCATAAAGCAGAGAGTCAGTTCTCTCTGCTAACAGGACTCAGTGTTTTATGGTTTTGGCAGCAGGGTTTTTGGCCTGCTTAAAGTTTTTGATTATAGCTAACAAAGTGATTAACATGAATAACCAAAAGCTGCAGTAGTTCTTTCTGAAGATTGTAATAGAACATAGTGTTTTATGTTTACTATTATAGGCAGACTCTAGAAATATTTAATTGAAATATATAGTTGGAGCAATATTCCTGTCAATAAATGCTTTATATCCTTGGCTGTTTAGCCTGTTATAGTTGTTGTTTTATATCCATTTGCATTGGCTCATATTTTTTCCTTTCTATTCACTAACAGTTCTTCCCATGGAAGGGTATATTATGTAATCAGAATTTTTTATCCATAGAAAAGTTACTTGATGGGTATTTTGCATTTCTTACATAAGTAGCAACACTTTTAACTTAACCACTCCTTTTATTATTTTGTAAAATCATTTAGTATTGCAGTGTTGCTTCTAGTCATTACGTCCCATGATCTTTTACCTATTA
>NW_015150556.1:107447-123037 GCF_000732505.1 Cyprinodon variegatus | reverse complement strand
ATTTATGTGAATCCTTCCTTTTTCTTTTAAATAAATGTTTAAAAGTGAAAAGTAAATCCTTTTGTGTTGTTTGTAATAATAGGTAAAAGATCATGGGACGTAAAGACTAGAAGCAACACTGCAATACTAAATGATTTTACTAAATTAAAATAGTAGTGCAATGAATAATCAATCAAATAAGATAAATAAGTTATTAAATCTTATAATACAGTAATAAGGAAATCAAACAGTTAAAACTTTGGAATAGAAATCCAACATTTTAAGTAATTACAATTTTGTAGCAATACATAAAATATGACTCAACATTTTTGACATGTAATTTCATGTTCAGATCTATGGAAAGTGGGTGCTCCACGTTGGTTCCTGGGACAAGCACGGCCTGAAGTCCGACCTGCAGTCGGTTCACAGCTCCTGGGTAGACCTGTCCCCCACCTCTGACAGCGGGGTCATCGCCCTGTACTGGGCCGACCGTCTGTAAGGACTCTGCTCATTTTTAATGGCCCTATCTGACCGTTTAAAGTGTTATTGATCTGGTCTGTGGTTTTCATTGTGAATTAAAGGGTTGATATTGACTGCTGTTCTTTCACAGTAATGAAGACAAGTGTCTCCAGGGTGCAGCAAACATCACTATATCAGGAATAACAAGCCACACCGCTTGTATGTGTTTTGAAATAATCAGTGAATTGTTTTCCTGAGTCAGTCCTGCGTGGATGTAGCATGCAGACAAATCATCCCAAATGCACCATGAACTGAGACGTCTCCTCATATTTTACAGTCATAATCAATGGTCACACTTCCTATCATGATGGAAAGTATTATGAGACATGCAGCGACTGCCTCCTGTCTGAGGACACCACCCTCCTCCCTGATGGCAAATCAAAGGGCCGTTACCTGTTTCTCTTCAGTGAGACACTTTTCCTTTACCCTTTGTTGCATCATTGAAGTGACATGCATTGTGTTTGGGTAACATTTTAACATGATCCATCTCTTTAAAGCACGAACTGGTGCTCTGCAGCCGTCTGAGCTGGAAACCTTCAAAAAGCAGGCAGAATGTCTTGGATTTCTCCCAGAGTATCACTTCGTAAACACAGGTTACTCTTTTGTCTTATCAAAATCCAAGGGAACCAGAGGAAAGAGTTATATTGGTGTAATTATTTTCTTTTATTTCAGATCTGTGTCCAGATGGCAGGGAGAAAACATCACCTGCTGGTCAGAAAACAGAGGAGGATGACACTGAGAATCAGCCAGCTGAGGATTAGAGCACAGAGATGAGGCCACTCAGTGGGCAGTCCACCATCCCCTCACAAATCCAGTTTAACATGCACTAAATTACATTTGCATATTGCTATAGGCTATTAGACCCATTCGTTGTAATTTAGCCAAGGCAGTTAAATGTCATTAATGTTGATGTAGTTTTATTTGTATGATTAATTGATGTATATGATGAATAAAGGCAGTTTTTTCATTTCTCTGTTCTACAAAATGGTCTCTCAACTTTTTAAACTGATAATTTTTGTTGTTTACTTCTTATTAATACTGATGCAGCTCTAATGAAATGCAGAGCCTGTTGCTGGGTAACATGCAGCAGAAGAGACAAAAGTGCCCAACGGAAAAGCAACCTTTGCTGATGTAAAGCTCAGTCAGATCTTTTATTTGGACGATTGAAAAGTTGTGGCACTCTGCCGGAGTTCATTCAGGAGGGAAAGTTTTTGCAACAGAGGAGCATTGATCAGGTCTTTCAGAGCTGCTCCCAAAGAGATCTGCATGTGTCCTAATGGTTCCTGGAAAGGCTTTGCATAAGTATTTCAGTGTGTAGAACACCCGCCTCCTCCCTCGTTTTTAGCACTTACACAACAACTTCTTTTAGTCTAAAAGCCCAGTGGAGAAAATGACCGGGTACCAGAGGGTTTTTTGTTGGAGGATCAGTAACATCTGCTGTCTGACCATGGCTCTGTCTGTTGTTGGGTTTCTGCTGACTCTTGCTTCTCTCAGTGCAGCATCTGCACCGGACTGTGAGGAGCTGGTTCAACCTTACATGCCGGAGGAGCCTGATCAGGTGGGTTCTGCTTACTTTGGTTTACTTCTAAACGTATCCCAGCAGTGGAGAACAATTTAACGTTTGCGTTTTTTCTCTCATACACTTTTGATCTAAGTTATTTGGAAAATGGATTTATGTGATGGGAGCAGGTGATCCAGTGACATACCACAAAGCACTGGAATACATGAAAAGTTCCTGGATTGAGCTGCAGCCCACTTCTGACAACCTAACTGTGACCCTGAGATGGGGGGACTACTGCTTGTGAGTCCATCCACTATATAAAGTTTTTTTCTAAAAGTACTGACACCCCAAAAACATTTAAAAAAAAAAAACATTTTACAAGATTACAACTGTTAACATTAATGTTAATTTTCAGGATTTTTATGTACCGGTAATTGGCAAAGATAGAATAGTGCATGATTATAAAGTGGAAGACAAAGTTGAAAGTTTTTTCCTTAATAGATAAGAATATTAAAAGAAATTAGTGTCTTTATTCAACAATGTAATATTGAACCACTGTGTATGGTAGCTAGTTTTTGGATAGCATGTTTCCTTCAGCTTTATATCTTAAATGAAATCATTTTCAAACATCAGTTAACAATCTTGCTGCTGATTATGATTTGAACTTTGACCACGCCACTAAAACACATGCATATACCCCAGTCGGCCTCAGCAGATGGCCGCTTACACTGAGCCTGGTTCTGCTGGAGGTTTCTTCAACTGAATTGAAATTGAATATACTTTTATCTAAACCTTTCAATTCAATTCAGTTTATTTATATAGTGCCAATTCACTACACATGTCATCTCAAGACACTTTTCATTTCACCAGATAATACAGTCAAATTGATTCAAAGTTTTCTAAGGAAAACCAGTTGATTGCATCGACTCATTGACTCAAATGCAATCCCTCATACTAAGCATGCTTGTAGCGACAGTGGAGAGGAAAAACTCCCTTTTGACAGGAAGAAACCTGCAGCAGAACCAGGCTCAGTGTGAGCGGCCATCTGCCAACGCCATTGTAGCATCATTTAGGAGCAGTTTTTTTGTTTTGTTTTTTGTCTCCCCGCTATGCCCTGTTGTTAGCTCGCTCCTTATCCCTGTTAACTTGTACTAGCTACCTGCACAGGAAAATGAAAGCCGCCCCAAAGCATTATGCTGCCATTACCAGCTTTTGACATTTATTGTAATTTCTAACATGCAAATAATTTTACAAGTAGACATGAGGGTTTAGGGTTTGATCTCATCTGACTCTACTATACAGTACCTTCTCCACATGTTTAGGGTTTCTCCTACACAGCTTGTGACAAACTGCAGACAAGACTTTGTCTGCCAGAGGGATTTTCTTCCACGAGTTAAAGACAATATCATTGCAAACCAAACTTCAAAGATGTGCTTTTGTTTTGACAAATCACATTCTAATAAAATACATACAATTTGGTGTTTGTAGCATGAAAAAGGTGAAATCTTTTTGAGGCATGAATCCTTCAGGAATCCGCTGCAGTGTGAAAAATGTTTGGATTTTCGTGGAATTGAGTTGATTTAAAGCTTACATAACGTTTCCCATCTGTTTTTCAGTAACCGCTGCATCTTTGGGAAAGTAAATGCAACCATCTCTGGGCTTACGGCCACATTTCGCAGTATGTGCAACACTAGTAATCCTCCTTATCTGAAAAAGAAAAAACACACATTTAATTTAAATGGATCTCCATATAAAAACAACTGTTCATGATCAAAGGGTTTCCTGCATTTATAGAAAACTTGTCGGACCACAAGGGACACCTCCTGCAGACCTGCTCCGGCTGCCTGCTGTGGACGGATACTTTCCGTAATATGGATGTCACTGGCAGATTCATCATGCAGTTTAGTAAGCACTGCTGTCATCTGCATATTTCAGTAATATCTAGAAGTTCTTCGATTACATTGAAGTCATTTTTTCCCCAGCAAGGACAGGAAATTTAAATCCCAAAGTGGTAGAAAATTTCAAGGAGCAAGCAAAATGTCTGAACTTTCCAGAGAACTTCCACAGCTACGACACGACAGCAGGTCAGTGACTATAGCAGCCATCTCAAGGCAACAGAAATAGCAGAAATCACCAGCAGGTGGAGATCTCACACCATAAAATCAAGAATTCATACAAGACAATTTATTCTTAACTGTATTGTTTATTTGGTAAAGTTGTTTGCATCTTCTCACAGGATTTATCTTTATGTTTTACAGAACTGTGTCCTGACAACAAAGAGACAAAAGACTGAGCAGCAATAAAAGATAGTCAATGAAACCTTATGTGCCACTTGAAACCATACGCACAATTTTATCTTTGACTGAAACCAGCATTTTCTTTACAGATTTCCACTGGGAGACTCCAAACTGTTTAAAAAGAACTCCTTTAACATGCTTCCATGACTTATCTGAAGGTGAACATTTCTATTCTGTGATGGCACACATTAGACCAGCTGTCATGTACAAATAATGAAGTCGTGTCAACTTCCCCTGAACCATGAATCAGCAAATTTGTCCCAGAAGAGAAACTTTGGTGTGGTTAAGTCTAAATATTGTTTTAAAGCGTCAGTATCATTTTAAAAATAAAAAGCGAAGAATGAATAAACAGCATGCACATTGTTTTTGCACATGTTGATCATACAGTCTGGACAGTGAGAAAATACCTGCTAAATTAATAATTCAAATGATTTTTGCTTGCTTGGTTTATCTTGCTTACATATTTTGAGAACGTTCATTGAAATATTTTGTCTTTAAACCGATTAGGACTAGAATCTAACCTACAAATCTGTAATATATGCTGGATTAAATATATGGATGCTTCTTCTGATTCAATGAAAGAGTATAAAAGATAATACATTCAAGGTTTAGTTATAAGGTGGGTGCAGTGCACGAACAAAAACCAAAAGCAAGATTTGTTTTGGTCCAATCTAAGCACTATCATTACTTTTCTGCATTTTGTCACATTACTGGCACAAATTTCCTCCCATTTTATGTTATGTTAAATAAACCATGACAGGGTGCAGTGTGTGTTCATTCCTCTTTACTGATATCAAATCAAAGCCTAATCCAGCCAATATCCTTCATTAAAAATCCTATTAGAGTCCTCCTTTTGTATTGTTTTCATAGAGCACACCTTTTCTATGAACTGCAGGGATCAATCCAACATTCAAGACTGTTAAAGGTTAGGAACTCCACGCCTGAATTGGCAAATGAAAGACAAGACAAGATGAGATTTAAAGAATAAGCAGAGAGGCTTAGGCTCTGTCATCTATCATTTATGCGGCTACTTTGGCCTGAATAGTCCCATATTGCAGTTTGCTACAATAATAAAAATACAATCCACAGTGTGGAAAAACAACATCCCCATGGTGGAACAGGTTGGTGGCAGCATTGTGTGGGGAGGCTTTTCTTCATTAAAGACGGAAGCTCGTAAACATTAATGAGAGGATGGATGGAGGCAGACAGAGGTCAACCCTGACAGAGGAAATGTAAGAGGTGATAAAAGATTAAAGCTGGAGTCAAATTTGAAACAAAGTTTAATTTATCCATTCTAAGGTAGCTTGAGCTGTTCTGCAAAGAATGAATAAAATTTCAGTGTTTTCACATTAAACTGTTAAGAGACATAACTATATTATTAAGCCAGTAGTTTCTCAACCATCCAAATAAATATCCAAATATTTGGGCTTGGATGCTTAGTCCCGGTAAAAGAACATCTGCCTCAGCAAACCAGTTTAGAGAGGACCTACTGACTTTAGAAACATGACTTTCCGCTTGTGCTCTCAGTAAGGTCCAAAAGTCATGAGAGTTTGATGTTGATGGGATTGCAGACTTTCAACATGAAAACCATTTGGATGCATTAGAGTAGACTGAGAGCCAGGCCTTCATATACTGCATCAGTCTTTGACAGGACAAATGCACAAACATTCCCATAAACATGTTTAACCATGTGGACAGCTTTCCCAGAAGAGCTGCAGCTACAGTATAAGAGCTGCAATGACCTACATCACATGGAAGTTTTGGACTAGGAATAGGATGTGACTGAAGCTCATAGATGAGAAATGGCAAGTCTATGAGCTCTATAATTGAGAGTTGTAGCATTAATTGCAGTAAAATTATGGTTTTCAAAAGAAGGCCAAATAGAAATGCATTTTACATTGCAGCTATTTGTCCTTTCAAAGAGAAAGCCACATAGTCTTTTCCATCCTGTTCCCAAACCATGCACCATCTAACATGAGTATTTTATGAAAATCCATTACAATAAATTACATTTAGTGGAAAAACATGTTAAAAGTGGAAAAGCCTAAGGGGGGGTAAAATTATTCTGTATGAGACTTTATGGGAAAGTTTGCATTACTTTAGGAGACAGTCTCTTATCATGTATTAGCCTAAGCCACTAGCTTGTTGTACTGGCTTCCAAGGACAGTATGCATCCTTTCCATCTTACAGGACCTGCTGCTTGATCCACTCCTATGGGTACTGTGTGTGTCCAAGCTGCTCTCTGCTGGTGGAAGTTGGTTGCACCTAAAAATTGCCGCCATCTGCTTCTGGCACTGAGAGGAGCCATAATAGTACAGGAGTGGATCCAGGCAGCAACTGAGGCTGCCTATACACAAAGACAACAGGTAGGCCTGGTAGGAATGATCACTGGATGAGTGGCTAATATAAACATAGTGAAACATCAGGATGATGTTCGTAGGAGTGAAGCAGACCATAAACACAAGCAGCACCACCACAGCCATCACTATAGCCCGAGTCTTCTTGGAGCGGTTCTCCACATTGGCTGCTGCTAAAGCCTGAATGATTCGAACATAGCAGACAATAGTAAAGACAAAAGGTATGAAGAAGAAGATGGAAGAGTATATGGGGAAGAAGTAGAGATAATAAGATTGTAGGGTCTCTACAGCCTGCACATCATGACAGGTAGTAATTCCAAGGTCTGATAAATGTAGCGTCTGTCCAGAGAGCAGGAGGGGGAACACTCCTCCCAGGGATAGGAGCCACATGGCTGCACAGATGGCTGCAGCAGTCTGAGGGCTCCGCCATGTCAGGGAGTTCATGGGGTAAACCACAGCAAGGAAACGGTCCACGCTGATGCACATGACGAGCAGCACTGAGCAGTACATGTTGCAATGAAAAGCTGCTGTGACAATCCTGCACAGGAAAGCCCCATAGATCCAATTGTTGCCATGGTAATGGTATGCAATTTTAAATGGAAGGAAAAGACTGAACAGAAGGTCAGCACAGGCCAGGTTCAGCATGTAGATCACTGCAGGCTTCCTTGGCCGGATGCGGTGGACAAACATCACCATGGCTAGAAGGTTGAGAGGCACGCTGATGATGAAGACCAGGGTGTAAACTGTTGGGACAAAGCTGGTTGAAAGGCGACCCTGGAGAAACTCCTTTGCCTCCTTGGAGACAACGTAGAGCTTTTGCTGGTGGTGGCCGTGTTTTTTCACCACTTTCTGTTCGGCCTCAAAACCTGAGCCATCGTCATCGCTGTCCAATGCGGACAGGTCAATGTAGTCCACAGGTTCTTCAGTTACCAGAACGAAGCGACCAGAGAAAGTCCGAGGAAGCAACACAGAGCCTTAAGAAAGACACAAAGATTTTTTTTAAAAAATGTATAACCCTCAATAGCATCTGGTGTCCAACTATAAAGGCTTTAATGTTTCAAAGCAAACATTGCTGGCATAATATCTCATCTAGTGCATTAAAAAAATGCTAGGTTTTTCCACCATGTTTTCACTCCCAGAAACAAAGCTGAATGCATATCTGTGTTACATCATTAACCAAAATGTGCTGCAGTTTTCTAGCATTTAATCAACCTACAGGCCCTCAACAGCTGAATGGAAACTTTCATTTTTTTAAGGGTAATTTTATTGACTTTAAAACATCCTTTTGCAGCTTACCAAAACCATTTCTTTCAAACTAGCTTGTAAGGAGCCGATTTAAACCAAACTGCATTTGCACTTTAATAACCTATTAAACTAAAATTACCTTTCATAAAAATTAAATTTTTGGTTTCAGATGAAGTAGTTCTTATCCCCTTATCAAAACACCATTAAAAACAATGTTCAGAAGGGAGATATCCGATATTTAAAATCCAGTGCATTTGAATGTGAACTCAATACGATTCAATTAGTTCTTAAATTCAGTCTTCTAGTGTTTGCCTTTTATAAATCAAGACATAGGCAAAAAAACATCTTTGCACACGTGCATATGTTCTGTGAAGTTTAAAGGTACTCACCATTTTCTGTGCAGTATACTGAGCTTTGACTTAAAGCAAAAACAAGCAAGCTGAAAGCTTGAGGAAACATCCTGTTGCTGTAGATCCTCCAATAATTGATGGCTGGACTAAAATTATCGGTTTGTCAGAATTCAGTTTCTGAGCCGTTTTTGTCTGCAGATATTCAGAAAATTTGAGCATTGAGGACACACCCCGCCTCTCGGCCCTGTGGCCCTCCTCTTTACTGAGAAAATGAATGATCACTGAAACTGACAGCTTCAAATGTTTTTTTTTCTCCAGAAATTTATATTTTTTTTCCCATTTCCTTCCTTATTTCTGTCTGACTGCCAGTTACAAACTCTACATTTCATTTTATCATAATGCCTTTATCCTTATAATAGCTCAGCTTTAATAAACTTAAAAAATCTAAATCTCAAACAGAGGTGAGAAAAACAGTCTTAACATATGGAGTTTATTTTGTACATTGGTCAAAGATTTTCAGATAATTATATACTAATAATAGTAACATTCAAATAAATCTGTAGCTTTAATATTGATTTAAAACCCATTTTTATATATCTAAAAGGCACTGGTAAGCTGTAGTAATGGCTATTTTAGTTTTTTCCAACATGTAAGGTCCTTTTTCTTGTTTTTTTACATATAAAATATGAATTCCATCACAATTTAATTTCTAAAAAGTACATTACATTTACAATCAACACAGAAAATAAACTGAACAGACACAGAAAGTTGACAATTGATTCAGATTCATTAAATTAAAAGCAGGTGATGTTTTATAATTTGGTTCAAAAACTCCAAAGGCACTATTTGTTTGCTCCCAGTAGTTCTCTCGCTCACTCTTCCGTGCTCATTTTCCATAAAACTTCTTGTTGAGAAGGAAGATGAGTAAGTTAACGTTTACTTTGGCTTTATCAAACATCTTCATGACAGCCACGCCCTCATATTGCAGCTGAAGAAGGTCCTGGACATAAAGCAAACAACTTATAAGTCATTTAAACAACTTTAGGATTATTCTTTCACAAGGAGATTTCATTAAAAAATGGACACTTCCTGCAGTCAACCAAAGACAGGAAGAGGACATTTCGGTCACTGCAGTCAAGGATTGACTTTTTTTCTTCTTCTTTTCACTAATTTCAGACACGTTAGAAATATTCACAGTACCTGGAAATGAAGTGGGACCTTTTCCATTTCAACACCCATAAATTTGGCTTTCACTTCAAAATCTCCAACTTCCTCAGTGGGAGAAATGTCAAACATAACATTCTTGAACCTGTGGAGGTAAGAAAGCAAATTCTTATTATTTAACATCTTTTTCCTTGGTTTAAGGGACGGAATTATGAAGTCAATGTTTGACCAAACTAATAGATTCAGCCTCAAAGCATGATTCTTTAACATTCTTTTTCACACAGAATGAACTGGTAGACCTGTTCAAAGAGTATTTCCTGGATTGATATTGACACATGGTTGTTTATCACCTCCAAAAAAATTAAATCAACCTTTTGAAACCTTAATCTAAGGCAGAAATATTGATGAACTTCCAAAATCTGTCACCTTTCAACCCAACATTTAATGTAGCTTGTTGGAATCTTATAGACCAAAACAAAGTATAGGATACTTGTTTTTATGCATTGTACTTTTTTTTCCTTAAGTAATGCATTTACACAGTAGAATGGCCTACATGTCTAGTCTGCTGCCTTTAATCCAACATCTCTAAAAACATCCTGTGCAATCATATACCATCAAAAGCCACCTAAGGGGTCCACCTGTTTGTAAAAATAACACGAGTAGTAGGCCAACTGTCATTTAAAGGCCTAGAAGCTGTAGTAGAGCCCTTAGAATTTAGCAAAAACAAAAATCAACCAAAACAAGGCCTTCCACCTAAACCAGACGGTTGGACAAAGATAGCAATAATTTAAAAAAGGAGGCATGGTAACCATGGATGCACGATATTGGGATTTTGGCCGATATCCGATATGCCGATATTTTAAAACTCATGTAGCCGATAACCGATATCGATGTTAAAGCTGGACAAAAATAAGTAGTCTTTGAAAATAGCAGTTTTGTTATCCATTTCTGACACTTTGAAAAATAATATACTCAAATATATTTTCATATGCTGATATCAAATTGATTTTAAAAACGCGGTATCGATCTATTTTACTTTCAAAATCTCTTGAAATTTCATCGTTCTGTTACAAACTCTCGTGATATTTTGCAAATTCTTGTAAGATTTTGTTAGTAAAATAGATCGATACCGCGTCGATATATCAACATATAAAAATATGGCAAAATTTTGTGAATTTTCGGGGGATTTTGTAGCATAACGATGACATATAGCAATATTTCATTAGTAAAAGAGATTGATATGGTGTTTTTAAATGTATCAATATTTTTCCCTCGTCTTTAGAAGTTTTTAAGTCTGTAAAAAAGAAGTTTTTGAGGAAGAAGAAGAAGTAGTATTTTTTTTTTTTTTAGACTTTACAAACTCAGAAGCTGATCAAATATCGGGTTAAATATCGGTGGGGTGGCCGATGTCCGATATTCAGTTTTAAGGCCGATACCGATAGGGGGCCGATTATATCGTGCATCCCTAATGGTAACCATGAAGGACCAGCAGAGATGGCCGGATCAGGTAGAAGGATCAGCTGACAGGACAGCGATTAGAGATGCACAATCGAAATGGGGGTAGAAAATGCAAGAGAAAAGCTGCTGCTGAGAGAAAGTAAACAATGATGTTTATAGTAATAAAAGATAAAGGACTGGCCAGTCTAAACCGAAATGAAACAAAATATGGGAGGGGAGCAACAAATAGTGTAGTTCAAAGTGAAGAAAACATCCAAATAAGATGTGTTAGAAGCTGAAAAGGAGTTTAGACCAGGGTGGAGCTTAATCTATCGGCTGGAAAACTGAACTAAACAAACACAGAGAGCTTTAATCTAATGTTTAGATTTAATCATGTTGATAGATCTCAATCCTTGTAATAAGCTGATCTTTACAGACGTGATCTGAGCCTGATGTAGAACACAACATTATATTAGTACAGACATGAACACCCTGCTGCTTTTCTCTTTAAATGCTCAAAAACTATAAATCATTTTCCATCCACTTTTGTCATACTAAATGATATAAAATCCTAATAAGGATCAAGGTTTGCAACGGTAATACGATAAAAGTCATGAAAACCTCTGGAAGGCACCGCAGACCTAAAGGAGAGTCTCTATCCATAACCAAAAAACTTACTGGTTTGTCTGAAGACCTTCTATCTCCAATATGACTCCCTTCTCATGCAATTTGGCTGCTGTGTACTTCAGAGACTGAGGCCTCCACTTCTTACTGCCCTTTTCTTCTCCTTTGCGGTCCAGTTTGATGGACCTGCGTGAATTCCTAAAACACAAAAAAAAAAAACATATTTTTATATACCTTCGTTTTGATGCATCTGTCAAAATACATCAGGACTAAGATCTAAAAATACTTAAATACATTTTTTTTAATTAATCTAACAAGGGTAAGAAACCACACTGACTTCCGATTGAGGTTATCCAGACAGGTTTTTATGTAGGTGTCGTAATAATTCATCTGTTCCTGGAAAAAGGCTGTTTTGGAGTTGAGTGCCGTCAGTGTTTGTTGAAGCTTGGTAAGCTCTGCCTTTCTCCTCTGTCTGTAGCGTCTCTGGTACCGAATGTCCTGTCGATTAAAGGTTTAAAGATCAGTTTTGATACAATTTAGACTAACTGGAGGAATATAAAGCCTGCACTTTCAAACAGACAGAATGAAGTAGTTTTCAACCTTTGCTATGTCGTTGATGATGTCTTGGAATTTGTTAGTGGCAGTGACGAGGCCAGCCTGTTCAATATTACGGAGATTTCTTAAGATCTTCCTCTTCTTTTGCTCGAGAGGCAGCTGGCTGTCCTCCAACACTGCTGGGCTGCTTTTCAGCCCCTCTGGAGTCTGAGCATCCTGGTCCGCCCTACGCTGGACCATCTTTGTATGCTCGGATTCCTTCAGAAACAAACAAAAAAAAGATGTTATATTAATTACATAAATAATAATCCAGACTTTTAACATTTTTCCATTTGGGTAAATTACAGTAACTGTCGAGATAAATAGAAGATATGACCTGTGGAGCCGTAGCTGGGGTCTCAAGGATGTCTGGTAATGTCTCTCCATGCTGGATCCGAAGGACATCAACAAGCAGCTTTTTGGTCCTGAAAGAAAATAAGCAGCATCTTTAAGTGAAACAAAATGTTAGTTTTAAAACAAGCAATAGTGAAGTCATATTGTTTAGACCAAACCGGAGGAGCTGTCGTCTTTGTGAAAACATGATGGAAACCACTCTAAGAGTTTCAGGAATGAAAATGTAGTCCTCTCAGAGGACTGATGTAATTTTTTTATAACTTGATTTACAATCATCTCTCGTTGGATGTGTTCCAGAGTCTTACATCATCCGTGATCCAACACAATATATAAAATTAAAGCTTTATATTTCTCTGCCAATTTATGTCAGGCAGGGTGAATATCACAGAGGGAAAAAACATGGTTGACGTAGAAAATGAAGCATTGCTGTTTCCAGAGGTGAACGAAAATAATGCTTACAACAAGTTGCTCTGATCACAGGTCCCCTTCCTATTTTTAAAAATACCAGTGTTAGTGCTTTGTTTTGCATTCTAGATGGTAAAGCGGCACCTCTCTTTTTTGGAGTAACCTGCATACATTTAGTTAGAAAAACCACAAATACTGTGGAGTAAAAAGTTTGAAATTAGTGTGTGATGTAGAAAATCGAATATTAGGACTGCCTTGTTATATATATCTATGCAATCTTTTATTAATAATCTACACTTTGGAAAACAGAAGAGGAGGTGATGTCTATCTCTCTACTAGCATACTCTTGAATGTATCTTAACTCGTCTTGCTATATATGTAGACACCCCATTTTGATATCTGCACTTAGTATTATGTCAAGCCCTCAAAAAATTCCCCAATCACCTTTTAAACATTCTTCTTTGATCTCCTCTGCCTCCTGAAAGGCTGACATCGCCTTGGCCATTTGCAAATTTCTCACGTAGGTTAGTAAGTAGACAGAAACAGATATAAACTGTCTTTTTTGCTTTACTTTAAAAATATTTATTTTATTTTAAATCAATCAAGCACCATGCATCATACTATATGGCAGGTAAAGACAGCATCTAGCTGATTCTGACTGAAGACCTGCTGCAGTTAAAATATGGGGAACATTTCCAGCTAACATGCTAATAGTATAATCTAAGTTACTGCGTCTTCACTATTTATTTGACATTGTGAGCGCGGCTTGAAAGACAGGACAAGAGCAACCGCATTGTTCCATAAGGCTGTTAAAGAGGATGCATGTTTAAAGGGTAGATAACCCCAGCCCCATTGCTCCTTCCTCTGTGGACAGAACACGATAGAGGAGCAGGAAAGACAACAAAGATATGTAGCTGAGTGACGCCTGCAAAGACGCACCAATTGTCTCACAAAAGCCAATGGAAAACAGAGTACTAACAGAGCAGTGCTGACTAGGTGCGATTTTTGCTGACAGTTTTGCAGTTGACGCCCACAGCTGCATTCAAAGCCTCAGAATGAGATAAATATAAGATTATTATGCCCAAGTTCTAAGCATTGACTTACTTTGTCATGAGGGTCTTCAAGTCTTTCTCATCTCCCTCCAGAAGTTCGAACTTGCTGGTCAGTGTTAGAGAGATCTCAGTCTTTGCCAGCTGACTCAGAGCGCTTTCTCTGTTTGGTTCATTTGGATCTAGAGCTCCTTCACCTAAAAGTACAGCAGCATAGTTTGCAAATCGAGGAAATGTGGAGAACTTAGGACTTAATAGTCAGGAGTTTTAAACCAGTACCAAGCAGAGCTTCTACATCAGGAACATCTCCCAGGTCCTGCAGCAGCTCGTGCAGCAGGTCATTTCGGTCTGGAGAGATGGCCTCCAGGTGCTCCAACACTAGCTGTATGTAAACAGTTGTGTTTAACCCAACCGGGTCATTTCAAACAATTTACAACAAAAGAGCCAAAAATAAACAAAGTAAATAAAACCAGTGTTTACAAGGTTGCTGGAATAAAAAATAATGAAGATCAAAGTCGAAATTTACTGAATATGCTGTTGCCTTTCAAGTTATCTAAAAAAAAGTTCCTATTAAATCATTGCATATCATTAGAATAAATGTTTCCCATCAAATCTCCTTTTACTTGTTCCATAGTCATTGAGGAACATTAACATCTGATAAGATTATATTCATAAGCAGAGGAAAAATATAGATGAAACATTTTCCTGATGCATTAATTCATCCATTAACAATCCTGTTTAGAGTTAAACTAAAAACACTTCATGCTTTATCCCTCGTCTCTCATTACTAATCGCTTTCCAAGGACAAGCTCAGGAAATATAAAGAATGGAAACAGGATAACGGTGAAAGAAAAATAGGATGGAAAGAAAAATACAGGAGGTCAGACATCATTATTTAAAGATGAATAAATCCCTCTACAGTCTGTATCAGCAATGAGTCTGTTTCCCATAGATGCAAGTTTCAAAATTGATTCAGTTTCTGTTTAAACTTCTCTTAATGAGATGCCAGAAAAATTTTGAAATAAAGTTAAAAAAAACAAAACAACTCTTGTCCCTCCCCCCCATATTGCTGCAGGCTAGCTGTGAGGGGCGGTTATGAGAGAAAGCACATGTCCTTGCTTAGAAGAAAGGTCACAGGTCTCAGAAAGTCATACAGTAGAACCCATCATCCTTATGAGCAACAGTTTTTAAAAATAGAAGTAAAGAAATTCAACTTTGTCATGACACTGTCACAAGTACAAGGCAACGAAATTCACTCTCTGCATTTAACCCATCCCTTTAGGGAGCAGTGAGCTGCAATTGTGCGGCACCCAGGGAGCAGTGTGGGAGTTAAGGGTCTTGCTCAGAGACCCAGACTGGCAGTCTGTAGGTGTGGGGCTTGAACTCAGAACCTCTTGATCCCCTAACCACTAGGTCACCTCTCCCCATTTAAAATTTAAACAAGCACACTGGTCATTGTGTACAGACTTAACAGCTGGCTGTTTATTCTACATATTACATCTCATGCAAAAATCAAGATAATAGTTATCAAACATTATTTATAGTTTATAGAAAGTTTTATTTCAAAATCAGGAAAAAAAAAAGTTGCTTTTCTGTTTAAAAGAAATGCCAATCAAAGCTGCACAAAAACTGCATTACTAAAGCTTAAAGGAATAGTACACCCAAAACATGATTAGCCTTCATTTTCTACTCACCCCCATGCTGAACAACACTCT